>NC_056737.1:1946703914-1946788914 GCF_019279795.1 Protopterus annectens
CCCCTACTTGTCACTATCTTCATTAACAAACTTTCATCATTATCCAAAATCCCTAACATCTTACTCTACAACAGTGATCTTGCTGTTTACAAATATGACCCATACTATCACTCACCCTCAAAGATCTCCATATCCACAACAAATCCATCACAGGGTCCAAATCAAATATCTCATTTAAACCACAAAATAAATCTTTGGTACCCATGTTCACCTTAAAACACTACCTAGTTGCTGGTAAGATGATATACTGAACCAGAAAAACACAACTAAAAGTCAAGTATTCCAAATGTAAATTAACATAAACCAGAAGAACAGACACAGGATAAAGCAGTCTTCCAGTTTTAATTGAGCACTTTGTTCCTTATGAGTTTCATCACAAGGACAGGAGATTGCACATTTAAGTATATAAGCATGAAACATGATTGGCTACTACTTCAGCCTGTAACTCTTTATTCTTTTAAAAATGGTAAAATAAAGTATACTCATTAAGACTGCAGCTTAATCAGCCCTTAATCTACCATCTCAGTTTACTTAATAGCAAATGCTTCTCCCAGTCCCCGCTTTGGAGATTTTTTAAGTTTCTCAAGAATAAAAAATATTTTTCTTAAATGTTTATTTTTACAAGAATGTTTGAAAAATATGTTTGTCTTGTCTGTACTCGTAATGCTTCTCAGGTGTTCATAAATTATTTTGCTAAGTTTCCTCTCTATCTTGCCC
Organism: Protopterus annectens; assembly: GCF_019279795.1. NCBI lineage: Eukaryota > Metazoa > Chordata > Ceratodontiformes > Protopteridae > Protopterus > Protopterus annectens. Next base: position 1,946,704,632 of record NC_056737.1, read on the forward strand.
TCATAAAATGGAGGGTAGACAGCACATTATGCAATGTACACCACCCCATGTTCTGCAGTTAAATCTGTCACCACAGGGGTAAGAGTAACCATAAACATTAACAGAAACACTTTCCTTGATGTGATCACAATAACAGCAATGACCACAATGACCACATTTCATTTTGAGAATACGCACAGTGGGTGGGGGTTGTTAAGAAACCTGGTAAGAATTGTTCTCATTTGATGATTTTACATCATTCCACTGACTCCTATGGTATTAGAGGTATTATGGAGAAGAAAATGGGACTCGTTAATTAGGATGTTACTGATTTTGGTAATCTGGGATCCAGCACAAAATGTGGCTATAAAACCACTGCCAATTTGAAACTGATCATCATGAAGAGCTCAGGCATGGCACTATGAAGGAATGTGGCTGTTGCCACTATTGTGAATATATCAAAGAAGATGTCTGTATTAATGACCAAAAACCAAACTGGAAAATGCAGAACAGAGTGAAATCCACACACTATTAGCGTAAAAAACTTTAATCCACACTTTCGTAAATAAACTATTTCAGAATAAAATACACAGGCTCAATCCCATATTTTAAAACCAGTACTGATTTGACTCTACACCAACAAAGACATCTTGCCACTTAAATTAATAAAATTTAAAAATTCAGGAAATGTAAAAACTCCCTGAAAAGGGGATGACTAGGAATGTGCAGATAAGCATCTTGAGATATAGGGAAACTAGAAAAGCCTGTGGACGTAGCAGAGCAAACGGGGTTTGAAGGGACAGCATCCGAAAGGAGTATACTTTCAAAAAGGTATTTAGCTGAGAAAGATCCATTACGGGTCTCCAGATGAGTTCTTTCCTAGGGACCTAGAGCATTCTGGAGTAAAGCCTCTTTACCCTTTGAGAAGTTGGAACTTCTTGCATTATTCCTTGAATCAAAAGGCCCTGAAGCACCTCTGGAAAAAAAGGGCAGTTGTTCCTAAGGGGACTGAGGAATGCCCAAAAAGGAGAGGAAGAGACTTACAAACCATGAAATAACCCTGGCTAATTATGGAAAGAACCTAGGAGGCTTGGGTGACCTTTACCCAAACAGGAAGGGATAGGGAAAGACGCAAAGAAAGTGGAATTTAAGAAGAACAAAATAGTCAGACAACACCTGGTTTGTCAGGAAAAGGAAGCTTCTGAATGGAAGGAGTTTGTCTAGCCTTAGCAGTGGGGAGCCCTTCTATCACCCTTACCTTTGGTGGGAGGGCGAGACTGTCTGCAATAATTCCTCTGCAATGTAGGCAAAGGGGATACAAAAAAAAAATGTTTTAATTCCTGTAAGGACTTGCCTTTTTCTTACAGGGACTTAAACAGCTATGCAGTAGCAGTACCGAACAAATGGTTATTGCCCAGAGAAGCATCTATCAGTTTAGCCTAGATATCATCAGGTAAAGGCTGAAGTTTGAACCAAGAATACCTCCTCAAAATAGACCCAATAGCAGCAGCACTAGATGAAGCATCAGCTGCATTTAATGTAATGGCGGGCCACTTGGGAGGACATCCCAAGCAAGGCAAGGGCAGAGTTCTTCCCTTCAGAAGCAGGAAGATCAGAAATAGCCTGACAGGCTTAAGAGAGAAGAGCCAAAACATACCTAGTCATGTGTGTCGGACAGTTAACACACCTAAAAGCCAGGGTAGCAGAAGTATACACCTTCTTACCCAGTCTTTCCATGGTTCTGCTGTTCTTATTAGAAGGCAGCAATTTAGTAGAAGGCAATGATTTGGAAGACTTATCTGAAGACACAGACACCACAGAGGGGGCATCAGAGGGACACCTATGAAGAAACCTGCAGTCCTCACTCAATTTATAAAATCTATCAGAATTCTTAGAAGCAGGGTTTGAGAATCAGGAGCCTGAGGAGCAGCAGTAAAAGCATCCAACAATGCAGCAAGAACTGGAGGAACAGCAGAGGGCCTAGGTGACTCCATTTGCAAAAACTCATCGCACCTTTTTGAGCATGACACTTGACCACTGTCCCATTTGAAAAACTTCAACATTTGAAAACAGCATCACCAAATGAAATCTCCTCAAAAGGAGAGTCAGAACTGATAAGACTCTTCTTCCTCAGAACTATAGCCTAGTGTGAAGGAATCTGGGAAGAATAAGTTAGGGTCAGGAACAGCAGCAGCATCCTCAGAAGAATTCTGCTCCCTAGGCCTCTTAAGAGGGGTAGAAAACCAGGGAGAAGCAGGAAATGAAACAACCTGTGGAGGCTTGAGAGCCATAAGGGCATTAAACAAGCCTGAAGTGAAGTTCTGCTATACACTCTGAGAATCTTTATGAACAGGCAAAATGTTTAGTTTTCTGCTTCTTTTAGAGTGCGATGTCAGCCTTACATAATTTTGGAGGTTCTGACCCCTGATGGCACTCAATAATAGTAGTCGGGACCTCTTCCCTAATGAAAATTTGAGGAACACCCCTTCAATAATAACCAGCCGCAGCTTCCCCTGTACATCCAAGGTGGACACCTGCAAAACCTCCATGGACATGCATGGCATCGGGTCTATGCCGGCCTCTGAGGTGGCCGCAGCAGAGGAATCCAAGAAAGAAACTGGATGCTCTTCAAGGCTTTCACCACCATCAAGAGAGATATCTGATGGAGGTGGCACAGCCAAAGAATCAGACCTAAATTTCTGGGCCTTTTTCTTCTTAGATGGCTGGCCCTCAGTCTGGGAAGATCCCTCCATGGTATCTTTGGCCAACAGTAGTCACTGGTTCTGAAGATAAATTGCTAGGGAAGAAAGCTTATGCCTTAACATCTTGGGGACAAAGGACTGACAAAGATATATGGTTGTGTGAAGTGTCAAAAAGTACAGTTTTGTACCTACCATAAATGTAGATGTCCGATAGGTATGCATCTGCAGTCATAACATATGGGTTGTCCTGCCTCAGGCAGCCCTTCGGTCGGCCGGATTCCAAAGTCTGGGTCTGGCCTCGGCTGATGTCGCACTTTCCCCGACGTCAGAGCTTCTGGGGTATAAAGGCATCAGCCGACGCCATTTTCCTCAGTGTTTCTTGCCCCAGATGCCAGGTGCCCTCTAGGAAGGCTAAATTTGGATAAATGCTGAAAAGTTCCAATCAGTAGCAAAATATATATACATATATATATATATATATATATATATATATATATATATATATATATACACAAACAAACAAATACACCATAATAGATTCCCCCAGCTAGCTGAAAGAGGGGTAAGCACCCTAGGAATACCACAGAGGGGAAGGAGGGTGGGTAATCCTGACTGCAGATGCATACTATCGGACATCTACATTTATGGTAGGTACAAAACTGTACTATGTCCTTCAAGGATGCATCTGCAGTCATAACATATTGGTAGAATACCATAGCCAAACTGGGGGAGGAGGTACTAAGAGAAGGATGGTGTAGTCAGGATCCCCTGCAAAACTGCAGTTGCAAACCCTGCTCGGGATCTGGAGTATAAAGGTAGATTATAATGCTTGGCAAATGTATGCACGGAGCTCCAAGTAGCAGCTTCTAAAATGTCCTTGGTAGCCACCCCTCGTAGGAAAGCTGTAGTGGTGGCTGTGGCTCTTATGGAATGAGGCCTGATATTTTCAGGAGCGTTCTTTCCATGAAAAGAGTAGCAAAAGCGAATGCAATTTCCTATCCATTTTGAAATTGTCTGTTTGGAAATTGCTCTTCCTTGCACCCCAGTTGCATATGCTACAAAAAGTTGGTCAGTTTTTTCTGTTGGTTTTAGTTCTGTCCAGATAGTAGCGTAATTGTCTGTGTATATCCAAGGTGTGCAACAGTTTTTCTCCTTTGTTCTGTGGGTTAGGGAAGAACGTAGGCAAATGAATAGCTTGGTTCAAGGATACCCTGGATACCACCTTTGGCATGAAAGTAGGATTGGTTCTCAGTGACACTCTATCCTGGTGGAAAATAAGAAAAGGCTGCACTGCCATTAATGCCTGTAACTTGGATACTCTTCTTGCTGAAGTGATTGCCAGAAGGAAAGCAGTTTTCCAAGATAAAAACTGTAGGTCTGCTGATGCTGCTGGTTCAAAAGGAGGTAGTGTCAATTTTTCCAGCACAAAATTTAGATCCCATGCAGGTAGAGGGGGTCTCCTTGGAGGTTTAACATTTTTGATCCCTCTCAAAAATTGTCTGAGAAGAGGGTGAGAGAAGATAGGAGGATCCATATTGTATTCTGCTGAAATTGCTGAAGCATGAATCTTAATGGAAGAGTAAGACAGGCCATTGTGGAACAATTCTGCTAAGTATTCTAGGATGTGTGCCATGTTTGCCACTGTGACATCTGTGCCCTTTGATGTGCTCCAAATGAGAAATCTCTTCCATTTAGCTGAGTATGTTTTCCTTGTGGAAGGTCTGCGAGCCTCCAGGATAATGTCCTTGACCCTCTGAGATAAAACAGATTGGATTGTTTTTAAGGAATTTTCCAGGCAGTTAGTTGCAATGTTTTCAAGTTTGGATGCAGGGTCTTGAAATTGTTCTGCGTTAGAAGAAGAGGCCATAGGGGTAGAGGCCATGAGTTCGCCTGAGACATGCTTCTCAGTAGCGGATACCAGTGTTGTCTTGGCCAGTCATGGGCTATTAGTATCACCTTTGGCTGTTCTTCCCTGATCTTCAATAGAACCTTGTACATCAATGGGAGAGGTGGAAAGGCATATACTGTTAGGGCATTCCAGCTGAAAGAGATAGAGTCCACCCTCCAGGCTTCTGGGTGGTATGTCCTTGAGCAGTATTTCTTCAGTTGGTGGTTGAGTGGGGAGGCGAACAGATCTGTCTCTGGCATTCCCCATTTCTTTGCTATGAGTTTGAAGATGTCTGGATGCAGCCTCCATTCGTGAGCATCCGTGGTAGTTCTGCTTAAGCTGTCTGCTAGTGAATTCTCTTTTCCTGGTACGAATTTGGCCTGCAGCTGGATATTGAGAATCAGGCATAAGTTCCACAGATTCATTGCCATCCGGCATAGAGGGTAGGAATGTGTGCCTCCCTGTTTATGTACCACATGACCGTGGTGTTGTCTGTCCTTATTAACAGATGTCCTTACTGGAGGAATGGTTTGAATGCCTCGATTGCATGCTTCACTGCCAGCATCTCCTTTTGGTTTATGTGCATGCTTAGCTGTCCTTGAGGCCATAGGCCTTGGATACATTTGTCCTCCATGTGTGCTCCCCATCCTAGGTCTGAGGCGTCCGTGGTGATAGTCTGCCTTGGTTTTGGTTTGTTGAAAGGCAACCCTCTGTTGGTCTGGCAGGCCTGAGCCCACCACAGGAATTCCTTTTGAAGGCATGGAATGATTGGTATCATGGCTTCTAAACTGTGACTGTGTTGAGACCATACATTCCTTAGGTACCATTGTAATTTCCTCATATGCAGCCTGGCATGTGGAATCAAGATTATGCAGGATGCCATGTAACCCAGGGCCTGCAGGACTTTCCTTGCAGTAAGCTGAGTTTGTCTTGTCAAAGTCATGAAGTAATCTGGAAGTTGTTTTTATTTTTCTTCTGTGAGAAAAGCCATCTGAGTGATTGTGTCCAGATCCGCACCCAAAAAGGTTATCCTTTGGGATGGCACTAGTCTTGACTTTTGGATGTTGACTGTGTATCCCAAGGCCTGTAGCAGGTGTATGACATAGGCCAAGTCCTTTAACAATTTTGTCTTGTTGTCCGCTTGTATTAGGCAGTCGTCCAGGTATGGGTAAATTTGAATTTCCTGAAGTCTGCAATGTGCAATTACTGATGCCAGGCATTTCGTGAATACTCTGGGCGCAGTAGATAAGCCAAAGGGCAATGCTGAGAATTGATAATGCTCTGATCCTGCAAGAAATCTGAGGTGTCTTCTGCAATCTGGTCGGATAGGGACGTGCAGGTATGCCTCCTTGAGATTTAGAGTCACCAGCCACAACTCCTTGCCCAACATGGGAAGAAGTTGCTGTAGGGTCAGCATTTTGAATTTTGGCACAATGAGATATGTGTTCAGTGCATACAAGTCGAGAATAGGTCTCCATTGGTTTTCTTTTCTTGGTACTAGGAATAATCTGGAGTAAAATCCTTGGCCTTGTTCTATAGATGGTACCCTTTCTATCGCTTTCATCTGGAGTAAATTGCTTACTTGTCTTAAAGCCTCTGCCTTCTGGTTTGGTGGAAGGTTTGGCATTCCGCTCCTTTTTGGTAAAGTGTGGAAGTGAAACCTGTATCCTTTGTCTATTGTTTGCAATGTCCATGTATCCTTTGTAATGCAATGCCAGTTTTTTGAGAATAAAGCCAGCTTTCCGCCCAAGGGAGCTTCCAGTTGATCCCTGGTAGGCGGAATCAGAGTCAAGTCATTGTGTCTGTCCTGTGGTAGTGGTTGTAGTTGCAGCTGTGGCACTACCCCTCTGGTTGGCAGGCTGCCACTGACGACCCCAGTAGGCACCCTTTGATTGACCTCTGCCTCTAGGGCGTCTATTCCTGCCCCTCTGTCCTCTGGATGTGTCTGGAAAGGACCAATTCTTTGTAGGCCAGTTTCTGCTGAACCTCGGAGGTTGGACCTGCAGAAATTCCTTTACTGTTTGCACAGATTTTGCTTTTTCTTCCACCTTCTTTAGAATCTCCTGTGCAGATGAGCCAAATAAACTTTGTTTCTCCATTGGAGCATCGAGTTTAGCCTTGACATGGTCTGGCAAGGATTGTTCCTTTAGCCAGGCATGCCTACGAATTACTGCCCCTGTCATAGCTGATCTAAATGAAGCCTCCAGTGCATCATAGCCACATTTTAAGAAATGATTACTGACCTGCTGAGAGTTGTGTACCAAATCCTGAAGGGCTTTACGGTCTAAAGGTTCAGGAGAAGAAAGCTTCTTATTCAGCTGATCTAACAAAAATTCTCGGTACTGTATCATATGGAATTGACAGTTTAATGCCCTGGCAGAAAGAGTAGCAGAAGTATAAACCTTTTTACCCCATCTCTCTAATGCTCTAGACTCTCTTTCAGAGGGAAGGGGATTTTTGGCAGTAGTAGCTGCAACCCCTTTAGGGCCCTGAGAAATAGTTTCTGGGTCTGCAGCATGGGCTTTATACAGGTGGAAGTGTGAATCCGGGACCCTGTAATATCTGTCAGGTTTGGCAGGGGCCGGGGGAAGAGAATCAGGTGCAGTACTGACATCATTATACATATCATCAATTACAGTTAGCACAGGAGGCATGGCTAAGGGCCTATGCTGGGGCAAATGCAAGAAGGTCCTTAATCTTTTTCTAGAATCAGAGAAATCCTGACCCTGCCATTGAAAGTGCTCCCTCATGGAGTGTAAAGTCTCCCCAAAGGAAAATTCTTCAGGTGGGGAGGCCGAAGGAATAGAATCCTCTGCATCTGAATCCTCATAAGGCGAGAAGGCCCCTTCTTGATGGTCTGACAAATCAGATCCATCCGTGGAGTAATCAGAGGAGAGAGGTTCAGAGGGATCAGTCCTGGACCTTTTGTCTGGAGGAGGTTGGGAGGCCCTGTCAGGGGGAGGTTGGGAACCCCTAATTAAGGATATAAGGTCCTCAGCAAGACTGACAATTTGAGAACTTGAGGAAGGCCTCTGAGAAGTAGATTTGGCAGGCAAAGCTTTTGAAAGTTTGGCAGCTTTAGCCCTGGAGAAGGCCTTAATAGACATAGAAGCTGGGGGCCTAGCTACCCCACATGCAGGGGTAGAAATGTCCAAAGGTATGGTGTCGGACAATTCTTGAGCACTAGCTTCGGTAGGGAGTTCTGAAGCCGACTCGGCCGGGGCCTCTCTGGCCTCGGTTGTTGGAGGTATGGTTTCGGTAGTAGTAATAACCGTGGTCTCGGTTTCAGCCGAAACAGAGACACTCGCGGTAGGCCTAGCCGTGGTTTCAGCCGAAACCGCGGGCCGCGAGTGTTGGTCCTTTTCCTTGCGTTTTTTGGCCATATGCGAAGTCGGAGTCTCCAACGACATTTTATAAGCAAAATCGGTTCCAAAAAATTCTTCTGCAAACTCCGACCGACGTCTAAGAGTCCGTCGGTTGAAGGAGGCACAGGCTAAACAAGCTGATACGTCGTGGTCTGGGCCTAAGCAAGGAAGGCAGTAAGAATGGAAATCCTTATGAGGTATTTGTTTCCCACAAGTTAAACAATTATTTACTTTGTCTGACATCGGCTGAGGCAAGAGAGAGTCCCCAATGGGGTACTTAGCTTTTTCGAAGTCTTCGGTAGCTGAAATCTCTGGTTCTGACCGACCGGCACTTGCGAACAGCTTCTGCTTCGGGCACCGCGCGGCAAGAAACACTGAGGAAAATGGCGTCGGCTGATGCCTTTATACCCCAGAAGCTCTGACGTCGGGGAAAGTGCGACATCAGCCGAGGCCAGACTCAGACTTTGGAATCCGGCCGACCGAAGGGCTGCCTGAGGCAGGACAACCCATATGTTATGACTGCAGATGCATCCTTGAAGGACATCAGAACAAACACTGCTTGAGGCAGTCTTTATGGGGAATCTATCTCCTGCACTAGCCATTTCCCCTTCTAGATGATATGAAACCCAACAACCAGATTACAAGGCAAATATAAGATAAATAAAATCAAAAACCCAGAATGGAGCACTTAAATGAAAGCAGTAGGACCAGCAGAAGAACGGGCATTCAGACCGACCATCGAAAATAGCGTTCAGACTGGTGGTAAAGAAGTTCTGAGGATGTTACGTCTGAACATCACCTTTATGCCCAATGCCATGCGCGAGAAGCATACATGTGATGCAAGGTACAGCCTTTACAACCAAAAGGCTTTGGTATACTAGACAGATGTCGGGCTGCCCTTGGCAAGGGATACCTGCAGCAGTGACACTGAAGGATAATGCACTTTTCAGACTTTTCATGGTCAACTGCTTACACTTAATAGTTTTCTCAACTCCCACTGAAAGCATTTGCTAATATAAAACAAATGGCTAATAACTTTGCAAATACAAGAAAAAATATTTTCCACGACGTTTATCATTTTGTCTTACTTTTCAAATTTACTTGCTTAATAATAATAATAATAATAATAATAATAATAATAAAACAAAAAAAAAAATCTACACCTTAAACCAAGCACATTATTCTAGTTATCCACCCCAGTAAAAACAAAGGAGATTTTCATCTTAATTCTACAGATAATACAGTTATACATCCCCTACTTCAGGAACCCCATACTATGGCAGTACATTAACTTTAACGTGCTTCTTTCCAGTCTTTCTTACCTTACCATGTAAAGCCTGGGTAAATTACAACAAAAAATACGTTCTTTAGTACCTTTAACATGACTACAATGTGAAACCGCAAACAATCATATAAGCAAATATTTTTTTCCCTTGTAACAAAAAAACGAAAACTCATATGAGTAAACATTACTTCAGCAGGGTAACAGAATTTGCCCTTACCCCACTACTGTATGATCTCTGAGTTATTAAATATATAATTAGTAGGGAGTTTAGATTTACTTTGAAATGACTGTTGTGAATGTTCAATTTCATGAGATACTTCTTCAGCATATAAGGCAGTGTACGATAAGATTTCCTCACCTCATATTTCAACTACCCTTGACTGCACCTTATACAACACTCCTTTACAACTAGCATGTTAATAAAAGTATTAACAAGAACAAAATTCATTAGCCCATCCCATTAATTATACAATTAAACTTTGGATACAATCAAAACATGGCAAAAACACAAATCTAACATATATAATATATAAACTGTCACAGAAATGACTCCTAAATATTTTTATGGGCTAATGAATTGTGTTAAAGCACTATTTAAACTGCAATTTTTGGATGTATAATGCCCCGTGAAGGTGAACAGCCAAGGTACCAGGAGGAGTAAATTGCTCTGGTTATATCCACTATTGTGTGTTGTGTTTTTTTGGATTGTAGTCATTTGAGTTTTGTTTCGCTTCAAGTTTGATTCATGCCACCTTCAACTATCCAGAGCACTCCCAGCCCTACAAGAACAGATAACTTTTGCAAACGAATGGTACCAGGACCATGGTTGACACCTAAAAGTTATAAAATGCAGAACTGTGTCCTTTGGAAAACATTAGCACCCATGAACTTACCGCATAAATGGAAACTGGCATGGCCACTAAAGACCTGGATGCTTTCATGGACAAAAAATACGTTCTTTAGTACCTATAACATGACATGTATATCTAATTGACCTAGTCTTTGGAGTTAGAAACAGTATTTACTGAATTTAGCACTACAGTTGTATCTGCTACTGCTTCAGCTGTGCTGTTGTGTTCATTTTCCTTTTTCTTGTATACACAGGATAATTGGCTGATAAATGTATTGTGTATGATTAATTAACTTGTTTCCAAATCACGTTATTCAAACTGTAGCAGTAGCATCTATTCTCCTGCTTTATCCACACTATCCTCAGATTTTTATCTTTTACACCCTCCTATTGCCTCATTACTTCCTTTGACCTGTCTTTGTCCCCTTCTACTAGCTTCATCCTCTCTTTTTTTTTTCTCTCTCTCTCTACAGAGCACACTCAGGCAAATCTGCAGTCTGTGGCTACCACTCCATCTATACAGTGTAAGAAGGAATCAGTATTGTAAACTAAACAAGGAGATACATTTTGAGCTTCGAGAGCAGGGTCAGTCCACCCAGGCATTCTACTTGTATGTTTTATGAGAGTGAAGCTATTACATTAGCAGTATTTCTTAGTAGTTCTCAGCTTGCTTATAAAACTGACTGTTGTAGCCTTGTGTCCCCCCCCCCCGCGATAGTACAGTAATCCTAACTGTCCAGTAGACAGTATAGATTTTAATTCACATCCCTGTGATTAAATTAACCATCAAGCAGCCCTCTCAGTTCTTTCTGCCTTAGTTTGTATCACTTGGAGGATCACCTGCTTATTTGCATCTCTATCATTGCTAATGTATCTCCCTACTCTAATCTGTGCACAAACTGGTTACTAATCAGCAAGTCAATGTAAAGACACACTCCCAACCTTAATAAACTTTGCTGTCTCTTCTCTCCTTCACTTTACAGGTAGTTTGAATTATTACTTACCCTCTCTGAGGCCTTCACTCATTTCCACTGATTGCCTCTCTGGTTTCTTTGCATTCCACCTGGTTTACACCCTTGTGCTATCTCCTCCCCAATACAAAGTCTATATTAGTATCCTGCTGAGCATGGAGCCATCTTTAAATCTCTAGTCTCCCACCGACACAAGTGCTCTTCAGAAATTACATTCTGCTAACTGGTAAGCCATTAGACCTCAGGAATTTCTTTTAAAAGTGTTCAGATTTGTAAAGTAATACTTACTTTTTGCTGTATTTGGATTTATACAACTAGTATTCATTTTTCTGATTCCTGACTACTGATCTGCCGTTGTTACCTGCTGTTATTATACCTGGCTGATTGTTTCCTCTCAGCAATTTCCTACTCCTTTGGCGCTGCCCGCTCCGTTCGCCCTTCGGCTCACTCGCTCTCCCTGCCCCATATCCCACCCGCCCCTGGGACCTCTACATTTATCCCTGCATAACCACACCCACCACATTCCCTAGCCAATCAGAACATATTCTTCTCTCCACCCACTCCATAGCAGTCCAATCCCACACCCACCCTTTCCCTCTCTGAACACATACCTACTATATACAATCCCCACTCATCTCAACATGTCCTACACTCACCTTCCTCTCCTACTACTAACTCTTCTAACTATTCTTACCTCTACCTACCTCATAACCTACTATGAGCAACCTTTAAATCCTACCTTTTGTACTCCACACAAACATACCCTAGCTACCCCCCAACTACACTCACAACCCATCACAGTCCCATATACAGCAACTCATATCTTGAACCTAAATATCATCGTCTCTCACACATCAAATACCTTATTCTTGACTCACAAAACACTTGCACAGCATCAAAACCTCACAACTAACTAACCTTATTCATGGTTTATCATTAATTGATGGGGACATACACCCCAACCCAGGCCCAAACACAGACATACCATTCCCTAATTCCCAAACTATGAAACCTATGTCTACACCACAAACTAAACCTCCCAAATCTCTCACAATAGCTCATCTTAACATCCGTAGCATATGTAACAAACTTCCTGCTCTTCATGCCCTACTAGAAGTCCAACAGTTTGACATTCTCTGTCTTACTGAAACCTGGCTGAAACCCACAATAAAAGATAATGAAATTATCCCCCCTGGCTATAACATCCTAAGACAAGATCGTCTTAACAAAAAAGGTGGAGGAGTAGCTATACTCTTCAAAACTGGACTGGAAATAAGTAAATCAGCCCTTACCCCACCACATGACTCTAATGTTGAACTGATTATTTCCAAACTCTCCCTAAACTCACACAAAACTATTAATATTATCTGCACTTATCTTCCCCAGGCAACAATTCCCCATATTAGAAGACCTACTAAACTGGTTTTCAATTAATCTCCTTCAAGAAACAATACTACTAGGCGACTTTAATATTGATTGGAACATGTGCAAACAAACTAATCCATCTACCATTATTAACCTGCAGGATTCCATCAAACCATTAACTCCACAACTAGAACAAATAAAAACAATAACAAAGAAACCATTCTCGACTGGATCTTGACTAATAGTCCCCAACAAATGTATTCAACAGGTACCCTCCCAGACGACCTTAGCGACCACTCTCTCACATACATCATTAGGCACAAAACTCATCTAACAACACCTCCCTAATTCGCTCATCTCACAGCAAAAAACATTTTAACCTTCAGCAGTTTCAAAATGAACTCAGCTTGATTAACTGGTCACCTCTAAAAACTCTCCCAATAGATGAAGCTGTTAACCACTTTAATAATACCTTTCTTACTATTCTCAATCATCATGCCCCCATCCGTTCTATACGAATGAAATCTAAGACAGCTCAATGGCTAACAACCAACACCAAACAACTTATCCTTAGTAAGAATAAAGCATGGACTAAATGGAGAACCACGAAAGACTCTTTTGATCACCTTAGCTTCAAACAAAAAAGGAACAAGACTAAGCTTGCTATCAAACAAGATAAAAGGAACTATTACACCAAACTACAGCAATCCTCCCACCACCAACCACAAAAATTTTGGAAATCAATTAACTCACTACTATCCCCCGGCAAGGTTGAAACCCCCAACCCACTAGGCTCCTGCCCTGACTCTCCCCTACAAACAGCTAACACATTCAATAACTTCTTTACTTCAACCATACTTAAACTGGCCAACCAACAAAGCCCTGACCCCTCTTTACTAGGTAATACTAACTGCACTCCACCTCTATTTCAACTTAAACCCATACCTACTTCCTATATTCTTAATTTACTTCAGAAACTCAAACCCTCAACCCCTCAGCTGACAAATTGCCAGCAGAATATCTCCAGCTAGGTGCTAAAGCTATTGCCTACCCTATCTCTATTCTAATCAACAGAACCATTAAAGAAAGTACTATACCCTCACTCTGGAAAATCTCCCACATCATCCTCTCTTCAAAGGCGATTCATTTGAGTACTCGAACTACCGCCCTATAGCACTGCTATCTCCTATTGCTAAAATAATGGAGAAATGCATCCACAAACAGCTTTTAAATCACCTCCTATCTAATAACCTTTTAGCTACTTGCCAACATGGCTTTCGTCCCTACCATAGCACCACAACAGCCTTATTATCCTTCATAGACTCCATTAATATAAACCGAATAACAATCTTCTTTCATCTGCATTCTTTGTAGACCTGTCAAAAGCCTTTGACATGGTGAATCACCAACTCCTCCTACATTGTTTAAAATCTCTCTCTCTCAATAATCTTGCTTTAAGCTGGTTTACTTCCTATCTGCAGAATCGGAAACAAGCTGTTTTATGGAACAACAATCTTTCCGAACTTCTCCCTACCACTTTAGGAGTACCTCAGGGCTCCATCTTAGGTCCTCTTTTATTTTCCATCTTTATTAATGACCTGTATCTAGCCACCCCACTAACTACTTGCATTCAGTACGATGACACCACCATCATCTGCTCTGCCACAACCCAAGCTGACCTCCACTCACTTACTCAAAAACTTTTACCACCATAGAACAATGGTTCTCCAATCACTGCCTTCTCTTAAACCCTAAGAAAACTAAACTTCTCCTCTTCTCACCCACACACCTGTCTCCCCCTATTAGTTTCACACTTACTTCTAACAATGGCACCCTTATCTCTCCTGACCAAACAACCAAACTTCTAGGAGTTACTATCGACAACCTACTAAAATTTGATTTTCATATCCACTCTATCATAAAAGCAACTAACAAAAAATTAGGTTCTCTCTACAGAATCAAATATTTCTTAACTCCTGAAGCAAGAACTACCATAGCCAGAACTTATCTTATCTCTACTCTACTATATGCATCCCCCATATATACTAATCTTTCTAAACATAACATCAATAGGCTTACAACAGCCTATAACAACATTGCCAAATTTGCCACTGCCTCTCCATATAAAACACATCACTGCCTAAACCTCCTTAACCTAGGGTGGCTGGAGTTACCTCACCTAATTCAATACTATCAGCTTACTACTGCCCATAAAGCCCTTCACCACCCAGAAAAGATACCAATGCTCTCCACCCTGATAAAACCCTATAACAACCTAAAAACCCTATGCTCTTCCAATAAAATACTGATTCAAACCTCTCTATCAAAGAATACAGCAGGTGACTCTATATTTTCCAACTCAGTTGGTAAAATTTGGAATCAACTTCCTACAGACCTCTTAGCCCAAACTTCTATCACACTATTTAAAACTCAACTGAAACATTTTCTAACCAATCACTGGCTTTGCTCTTGCAATAACCCTAGCTGATCACGTACCTCCTACCTTCTCCTGCATCCTTTGCACTGTCTCCCAACTCTATTTCTCCGTTTTATTTTTCATCTCTACCTGAGAAATTGACTCTCTCAACTTCAAACTAAAATTTTCTAGTAACTCTATCTTTTGCTTTTAAACTACTTAATTATTTCTGTCTCACATTTTATATACCTGTACTGAAGAAATTTGATAGTCTCTGTTTTCACCTTTTGAACTTAATGCCTGTTTTAGTTGAGTCTTAAATTCACTACGTAATTATGAATGCCTGTTTTAGTGGAATCTCAAATTACCTTTGTACTTTGACCTGTACTGTAGAAATTTGATAGTCTCTGTATTCACCTTTTTGAACTTACTGAAAGGAAAGCCTATATGCCTGTTTTACTTGTGTCTTAATTCCCTATGTAATTTTAAATCCCTGTTTTAGTTGCGTCTTAAATTACCTATGTACTTTGAATGTATTTTTTTGTTATTATGCATTAGATAGTGGAGCTTTTCTCCTCGGGCCTCCACTGAAAATGGACATGTATCCAGTTGGACTAGCCCGGTTAACAAATGTAAAATAAATAAATAAAATAAACATTGATCTCTCCAACAACCACACATCCTTGGACATTAAAAAATCTTGTTACTTAGCACAGATGATTGTCAAAGGTATCTCATTCAGATTCCAAAGTAGTTATCAACCCTCTTTTACTTTTCCCTTATTACACCTATAATAAAATAGAATGCTTCAAGATTTGCCTGTCCAGGCACGTGACCTAACTTGAAATATTCCCCATGCTTTCTCACTAATAAAATCACAAATCTAAGTTCTATGCCTTATGTAGACTACCTAAAAGCCCTCTCTGCCTTACCATCTCACGCAGATTCCTTCAGAGTGACCTCTGACTAGATTACAAACCCTCAAAAAAGACTCAGCTGCTCAACCTTCTACAAGTATGCAAAACCAGTAATACTACCCACACCCCTACAAGAAATTTAAAGATAATGTTCAAAAGCACATCATGTTCAATGGCTCCCTTGTTGTAGAAGTAGTTGTCCACAAAAATCACAAAAACTGATGGGCCAAAAAACAGCCAGAAAGATGACAGATTTGACTACTGAGAATAAGAAAGAAAGAAATTATGTATTGTTACTATTAAGCAAGAAGCCCAGAATTTCCATACAGAAGATAAACAAAAAGATTAAGGGAGAAATTAAGAGTAAAGAAAAAATGCTTGCACAATAGATTAATGAAAAACATGACAGACCAAGAAAACATGGCCCATTTGGAAAAAGAAACAACCGAGGAAGTGCGACAATATAAAGAACAAAATCTAGAGATTTTTGAAAATTATACGAAAGAAATATGGACACGGGGAAAGAAAGAGATCCAATATGGTGCAACATTTATGTAAAGAAAGCCATATTAATCAACACAAAAAGCAGCCCCAAAGATATTTGAAGAGAAATACAGGCAAAGGCATCCAGATATGGAAAATTTCACAATACAAAAAATAAGTTCACAAAGAGGGAACACAGATCAGAAGACTAGTAAAGTTGTTGCATCTTTCGGCTTTTCCTGGTTAGGGGTCGCCAGAGCGGAACTCCAGTCCGCTAATGATTGGCAGTAGATTTTTACATGCTGAATTGCCAGCTCTGACGCACAACCTTCAACTCACACGTGTCTCCACACAGAAGATGCTCTAGCTGAGAATCGAACGGGACAACGTCTTTCTGTGAGGCGACAACACTACCGCAGCACCACCACCGCAGTACATCAGAAGACTAGTAAAGTGTATTTCATAACTTCAACTTCTATTTTTTTTTTTTTTTTTTTTTTTAACTTTTACTTTCAGAAGACTAGTAAAGTAAAAGTTAAAAAAAAAAAAAATTGGAAGTTGAAGTTATGGAATACATACAAAGTGAATGATTTACTGTACATAGTCTAACACAGGTTATATCACAGCATGATGGAATGAGGAGTATCCCAAGTGAGGAGTAACAGCAGGAGCTATCTAAGAAATATGGACATAAGAAAGAAAAGAGATTTACTATGGTGCAATATTTACGCAAAGGAGAAAGCGAAACTAATCAATACAAAATGAGCAGCACCAAAGATATCTTAAGAGAAATATAGGCAAAGGCGTCCGGATATGGAATATTTTACAATACAAAAAATGAGCAAAGAAAGAAGAAAAGTAGAAAAAAAATAGTAATGCAGAAGTTAAAGAAACAGAAAAGTACAGTTTTGTACCTACCATAAATGTAGATGTTCGAGGATCCACATTGCTGCAGTCCTAACTATTGGGTAGTCCGCTGTCCAGTTGGCCCGAATACCAAAGTATATGGCTGACGTCGGTCAGGGCGCATTAGACTGACGTCAGTACGTCAGGGTACTAATGCGCATGACCGACGTCATATCCTCAGTCTTTTCTTGCCCCAGATGTCAGAAGACCCTAAAAAGACAAGGCCCAATATACCTGCACCAAAAATATGTACAATATATACAAAATTATCAGCATATAACCTCACCTACACAACCACCCCTAAACACAGACGGGAAGGAGGGAGGGTAAATTGGACTGCAGCAATGTGGATCCTCGAACATCTACATTTATGGTAGGTACAAAACTGTACTATGTTCTTCATTCCACATTGCTGCAGTCCTAACTATTGGGTAGAATCCCAAAGCAGAGGTAAGGGAGGCTGGCAAATCATAAAGAAGCAGGAGCTGACAACATGCCTTGCAAAATAGCTGTGGCAAAACCAGCCCTAGACTTAGAGTAGAGAGGAAGGTGATAATGCTTAGAGAAAGTATGCACTGAACCCCAAGTAGCTGCCTCCAAAATATCCTTAGTTGCCACCCCCCTTAGAAATGCTGTTGAAGTGGCAGTAGCCCTAGTGGAATGAGGCCTAATCCCAGCTGGAATCTCCTTGCCATGATGGGAATAACAAAATGCAATGCAAAACCCAATCCACCTAGAAATAGTTTGTTTTGACACAGGCTTGCCCTGCGAACTCAAAGCAAAAGAAACAAACAACTGCTGAGACTGCCTAAAATCCTTAGTCCTGCTTAAATAATAACGCAATTGCCTGTGTACATCTAAAGTGTGCAAAATCTTTTCCCCTTTATTTTGGGGGTCTGCATAAAAAGTAGGCAAATGAATAGTTTGGTTTAAAGCCACACTAGAAACCACCTTAGGCATAAAGGAAGGATTAGTACGTAATGATACCCTATAAAAGGGCTCTACTGCCATAAGGGCCTGCAACTCA
This sequence comes from Protopterus annectens, assembly GCF_019279795.1. NCBI lineage: Eukaryota > Metazoa > Chordata > Ceratodontiformes > Protopteridae > Protopterus > Protopterus annectens. Next base: position 1,946,722,786 of record NC_056737.1, read on the forward strand.
GACACCCTTCTTGCAGAAGTAATAGCCAACAGAAAAGCAGTCTTCCATGACAAGTATTTCAATTCAGCAGTAGCCGCAGGCTCAAAAGGTTGTAGAGTAAGTTTTTCCAACACAAAATTGAGATCCCAAGCAGGAGTAGGAGCTCTACGTGGGGGTCTTATATTCTTTGCCCCTCTAAGAAACTGCTTGAACAAAGGATGCGAAAACAATGGTGGGTCACAATCATAGTGAGCTGAAATTGCTGCAGCATGAATCTTAATGGAAGAGAAGGACAAACCTTTGTCCAATAACTCAGTAAGATATTGAAGAGCCACACTCAAATTAGGCTCAGAAATCTCCAAATTCTTTGCTGTACTCCAAAATAAAAATCTCTTCCATTTTTCTGCGTACACTTTCCTTGTACTAGGTCTTCTAGCTTCCATAATCACATTTAAAACTTGTTGAGGAAGTTGAGACCTGCTGTGTTTCAACACAGAATATGCCAGGCTGTCAGATGAAGAGAGTGAAGCTTGACATTGAGCAGATGACCGTCCTTCTGAGATAACAGATGTGGAATCAAAGGTAAAGGCCATGGAGGCTTCCTTACCAGACTCCTTAGTAGTGGGTACCAGTGTTGCGAGGCCAATCTGGAGCTATTAAAATCATCCTTGGCTTGTCTTGTCTGACCTTTAAGAGCACCTTTGGAAGAAGAGGCAGAGGTGGAAAGGCATACACATGAAGATTTTTCCAACTGAAAGAAAGAGCATCCACTTTCCAAGCTGTGTGATGAAACCCCTTTGTGCAAAACTTTGGCAGCTGGTGGTTTAGTGGAGAAGCGAACAGATCTATGTCTGGAGTTCCCCATGACACTGTCAATTTCTGAAATACATGAAGATCCAGTTTCCACTCGTGGGGATCCATGATTTGTCTGCTTAACACATCTGCTAAGGAGTTCTGTGCTCCGGCAGAAACCTTGCCTGAAGAGTTAGTTGCAAGCTGAGCGCAGTCTCCCATAAAATCATTGCTTGCCTGCATAGAGGATAAGAATGTGTTCCCCTTGTTTGTTGATGTACCACATGACAGTTGTGTTGTCTGTTAGAATCAACACCTGCCCTGGAAGAAGTAACTCCTTGAAAGCCATTAATGCAAACTGGACTGCTAACATCTCCTTCATGTTGATATGTAGATGCTGTAGTCTGGCAGGCCACTTGTCTTGTATCCACTTTCCATTTAGATGAGCTCCCCAAGCAATGTCCGAGGCATCTGTCGTTAAAATCTGACTCGCCTCTGGCCGGGTCACAGAGAGTCCCTTGTTTAGGTGACATTCCTGAGCCCACCACAAAAATTCTTTTGAAGGCAAGGTATTATTTGAATGACAGTGTCCAAATCCTGGCAGTGCTGTGTCCATACATTTTTGAGATACCATTGCAGCTTCCTCATATGCAGTTTGGCATTGGGAAGCACCAGAATACAAGATGCCATGAACCCTAATGCTTGAAGGACTGTCCTTGCAGTCAGCACGGACTGATGAGATAGTTGATGGAAGTAAAGGGATAGACTCTTTTGTTTGTCCGGGGTTAAAAAGGCCATCTGGGCTGCTGTATTCAGTCTCACACCCAGAAAGCACATGTCTTGAGAGGGTACTAGACTGGACTTTATTTCGTTCACAGAATACCCTAGGCATCTTAGCACTGCTATAACATATTCCAGAAGCTGTAGAAGGTCTTCCTTTTCTTGAGCCAGAATCAGGCAGTCGTCCAAGTAAGGATAGATTTGAATTCCTTTTAGCCTGAAGTAAGCTATCACTGGAGCCAGAACCTTTGTGAATACTCTGGCGCAGTAGATAAGCCAAAGGGCAATGCAGAGAACTGATAATGAGAATTTCCAGCTCGAAAACGCAGATACTTCCTGCAACTTAGTCTTATAGGCACATGAAGGTAAGCTTCCTTGAGATCTAAAGTTACCATCCAGTGATCTTTGCCCAGCAGAGGTAAAAGCTGTTGTAACGTCAACATCTTGAACTTGGGAATGTCCAGATAAGTGTTGAGGATAGATAAATCCAAAATTGGTCTCCACGTGTTCCCCTTCTTTGGTACTAGGAACAGGCGAGAATAAAATCCTAGGCCCCTTTCTGATACAGGGACTGGCTGAATGGCCCCTATTTGGAGTAACAGAGAAATTTGCTTGTGAGCCTCTTTCCTTTGTGGAGGAGGAACGTCTGGCATGCCTTTGAAAGGGGCAATGTATGGAAATAAAACCTGTAACCGTGGTGAATGATATCCAACACCCATCTGTCTTGAGTAATTAAATCCCAATTTTCTTTGAAAAGAGACGGTCTTCCTCCCAAAGGAGCTGCCAGACGAGAATCTACTGGCAGCTGAAAAGGCAGGTCATTGGGTCTGTTTACGAAAGGACTGACCCCTGCCCTCACCAGAAGTCTGAGCAGGTGAACTCCTGTTCTAGGCCTAAAAGAACCTTGAGCTCTGCCCCTACCACGTCTAGACCTACCCCTAGACTGGGAATCATAAGCAGGATATGTCCATCCCTTAGTAGGCCAATTTCTACTAAACTTGGTGGCTGCACCTGCAAAAATCTTTAACAGTTTGCATAGACTTAGCTTTGTCCTCCATTTTCTTTAAAACTGCTTCCACAGGCGAACCAAACAACACATCAGACTGTAAAGGAGCATCCAAAATCCTTGTCTTAACATGCTCAGCTAAATTCTGATCCCTCAACCAGGCATGCCTGCGAAGAACAGAACTAGTGGCAGCCACCCTCGAGGAGGCCTGTACAGCATCAAAACCACATTGCAAAGAATGCTTACCCACTTGTTCAGACACATGAACTAAATCCAGCAACTCTTTACACTCAATACCTTCCGCCAAAGCATCCACCTTAGATTTCAATTGTGAAAGGAGATAATTTTGATATTTTAGCATGTGAAACTGACAATTCAACGCCCTCATGGCTAAAGTGGAAGAAGTATACACTTTCTTTCCCCATCTATCCAAAACCCTTGCCTCTTTATCAGTGGGAACAGGGTTTTTAACAACAGAGGCCTTAACACCTTTAGGTCCCTGAGAAACAGTTTCGGGTCTGCCCTAGGACTCTTAAAAGATACTTATGAGCTTCAGGCACCCTATAGTACCTATCAGGTTTAACAGGAGCAGGAGGCAAAGAATCAGGGTTCAGGGAAGCCTCTGCAAAACATCTTCCACCACATTCAACACAGGAGGTATAGCTAAGGGCCTATGCTGGGGTAAAAACAAGAATTCCCTAAGCCTTTTCCTGGAATCAGAGTAATCTTGGCCTTCCCATTTAAAGTGCTCCCTCATGGAATGCAGAGTCTCTGAAAATGAGAAATCCTCAGGAGGAGAAGCTGTAGGAGTGGAATCATCCACATCAGAATCAGAATAAGGAGGAAACTCCTGCAAGTCTTCCGGGAGAAGACTCAGAAGCCTCTGAACACTGTTCAAAACTCTCAAACTCAGGTTCCACCCTAGGCCTCTTATCAGGAGGGGCATAGAACCTCTAATCATAGTAATCAAATCTTCTGCCATTTTAAGCATATGTTTCTTAGGCACAGAACCTGAAGTGCTAGGAGAAACCCCACTGAAGCTAAACTTGGCCTACCTCTCAAAGAAGTTTTGGAAACAGAAGGAGAGGCTCTAACTACCTTGGGAAGAGAGGGAAGAACAGTTACCTGAGAAGCCCCTCAGCCTGGCCTACCTCCTGAGAAGGCACATCCTGTAACAGTAAAGTCTCTGCCTGAGACTCCAAAGAAACTCCTGGCAAAACCTCTGGCTCCACTGAGCCTTCTAAAGAACCGGCGTCCGGGACTGCCGGTTCATCAACCCTAGGCTTCGCTTTGTCCTTGCGCTTTTGGCGAAGGCGTCGGAGCATCCGGCGGCATTTTATAATTACAACGCTTCCCAAACACTAACCTGGCACAGTCTAACCTTCTCTTAATAGTGCGTTTGTTAAATCTAGCACAAGAGCGGCATCCAACAACGTCGTGCTCAGGCCCTAAACAAGGTATACACAAGGTATGGTAATCCCTATGAGGTATCTGTTTCCCACAAGAAATACAGTTATTCACTTTTTCTGACATCCGGTTAAATACTGAGGCAAGAAAAAACCAAAATGTTCCCCAACGCGGTACTTAGCCAACTTTGATTCGGTCTGAAACTCCGACTTCAGAAAATTTCAGAACGCCAACCTGCACTCGCAAAACTGCTTCTGCATCGGACCATGCGGCAAAAAAGACTGAGGATATGACGTCGGTCATGCGCATTAGTACCCTGACGTACTGACGTCAGTCTAATGCGCCCTGACCGACGTCAGCCATATACTTTGGTATTCGGGCCGACTGGACAGCGGACTACCCAATAGTTAGGACTGCAGCAATGTGGAATGAAGAACATCTGAAGTTATGGATTTAGTGTAGAAAATCTAACTCTGATAACACCACAGCTAGGCAGAGCAATGGATCCCCAAATTAATGAGAAACCAGTGGAGCGGGAAACATCTGAAAAGTGGTCACATGAAGACGCGCTGGAGTCTTCCAGAGGAAACTAGTACAAAAATTCAGTTGTAGTCAAACAGCAAGTGAAGGAACAGGAAACTGTCAACTCTGACACAGTCAATGCTGTGGACTGACAGGCCATTGAGCTCCCATATGAAAGAACAGAAGAAACAGAATGAAACTGAAGAGAATGTGGCACAGGAAGATGCTCTGGAACTTTTTGTAGAATGCCCGCAGGAAGTGGAGAACAAAGAAAGAGTGTGCCCTCAGTTTAGAAGAAAATGATCTAAGAGAAGAGTTACTTGATTTAATAGAGATGGACAGACATACCAAGATCAAAGAAAGAAAGACTACAGAAAGTCAATAAAACCCCAAAAGTTAGAATTCTGATAAAACGAACAGTATTTAGGATTGTTCAGAGAGATTCATGCAATATAACAGAAGTAAATAGTATTAATTAAAACATAGCATTAGCTGTTCATCAGATCTAAAAATATTTAAACAAATAACCAATCAGAGTCAATAGCAGAACCTACATCCTTTCAATAACGGTCTTAGAGGCATGCAACCATTTAACCCAGGCGTATGGTTAAGCCTCCAATTCAGCTATCCATTTTAACTCCGTTAATTCAGTGCGGTGTACAATGTCCCCTCTCCTCAAATTCTCTTGTTGAATATATAACATCATAAACAGATGCTCGAAAGTGCTTATCTGTGTTTTAAATAAAGCTTTATAAAAAGACAATTTACTGACAACCCAAAAAAGTTTTATACAGAATTGAGTAACAAGGCAAAAGGAATTGAAACACCAACAAAAAAAGAAGAAATCGATACATTTTGGAGAAATATTTATGAAGATCATGTGGAACATAATAAAGACGCAGAATGGATCGAAGAAGTAAAAGAAAGAATAAGATGTTCAAATGTACAGGACATGAAATGGGATAAAGTAAAGGCCAGAGAAAATGAAACAATGTTAAGAAAAGCTATCTGAAAAACCCCAGGCCCAGACGCAGTACCCAACTTCTGGCTAAAAGTATTAACATCTTTACATGAAGATTTAGCCATGAGTAAGAAAGTACAGTTGTGTATAATTTTACCTAACAGTAGATGTCCTCCTTTTCACTGTTGCAGTATTCCTTACAATACGGATCCCCTGCCAAAGGTGGCCCAACATCCAGCCAGTACACCAAAGGAAGTTGTTCAGAGGGGAAGCAAATAGATCTACTTGAGGAGTACCCCACTGATGGATCTACTTGAGGAGCACCCCACTGATGGATAATGTCCAGAAACACATCCCTGTGAAGCATCCATTTGTGGGATTGTGATACGGACCTGCACAGTCTGCTAGCATGTTATGACCTGAGGGAATGTAAACTGCCTAAAGTGTCACTTGATACTGGACACCTAGCTCCCACACTTGAAGTGCTAACCTGCAAAGGAAATAAGATCCTGTCCCCCCCCTCCCCCTTACTTGTTGACATACCACATCACTGGGATAGACTGTAAATACCTTGAGGGGACCTGGAGTGAAAAGATGAAATGTTTGAAGAGCCAAAAGAAGAGCTCTCATCTGTCTGACAGTGATGTGGTCTTTCTTTTGTTGAAGTGACCAGAGGTCTTGCCCTTTTACAGAGCCGAAGGAAACCCCCCTTCCATGTCTGAAGCATCTGTGAACAGTTCCAGAGAGGGGAGTGGAAGTGGAAAAGGAAGCCCTGGACTGAGTGACAATTGCTGAATCCACCACTGAAATTCTAGCTTGAGGCATGGAAGAAGAGGGACTATGAAATCTAGAGGATGAGAGTGCTGAAGCCAAACTGACTTTATAAACCACTGAAGCTTTCTCATGTGGAGTTTGGCTAAAGGGAGCATAGGAATGGTGGAGATCATGAAACCCACAGTCTCAGAAATTCCCTGGCTGTAAACGAGGAAAGAGGAAGAAGGGTCTGAAAGAAGGCAATGAGAGTAAAGACCTTGGGAGGAGATGCCAGCACTGGAACGGTCTGGATTCTGCAACCCAGAAACACATGATCTTATGAAGGAGTCAAAAAGGACTTAAGAATTTATAGTGAACCCCAGGCTTTGCAGGAGACAAATGGCAAAGTAAAGATGTTGGTTCTGATGAAGTTTTTAAACAAAAGCGCTCAACAACTATATTAAAGTTTTTGTGGTTCAATTTCTGACGGGTTCTGGCTCCTTTGGAGGTTGCTTTTTCAACTTTGTTAGTGGTTTGTTCCCTATTCGTGTAGCTGCAGTAGAATCTCTAGAAAGGATGCCTGAAAAGTAGGTAGGGAAAGACCTTTAACCTGCTTAGCCTGCAAAAAGGCAATCATACGAGTGAGGCATATGGTTACTACCCTTTGTGACAAAGGGGAAATACTGCTAGCCCAGCTAGCTGGAATTTTGTAAAAAAAAAAACAAAAAAAAAACAAAAAAAATAAAGTATAGTCATTTGAGAATATTAATATGATTTAAACAGAAGTGTGACAGAAGGAACAACTGCAAGCCCAGTTATCTGGAATTCTCTAAGTGGTTATGTGTCGTTTGTGAATGCCAACATGCTTCATGTAAAATGCTTGTACTACAACTGTGTTAGAACTGTATGTTATGTACTGAGCTAAACTGTAACTACATCATGCCCTGCTGGTTTAGAACAGAGATATATACAAGTGTGAAAGTATATATTTTTAACAGTAGAAACTAAAACAGAGGGTTAGCTAGCAAAACTTAAAGAAAATATTTGAAATTAAATTGTTTTACGATTGTGCTACAAAAGTTATCTTTCAGTTTCAGTCAACAGGAGACAGGTGTCTACACTAGGGGACTCTCTGTGTTGTTTTGTAAGCGTTTTATTGTTTTATGCCCTCTAGCAGTTGCAAACATCCGAAGGCTATGTATTTTCACAGAGAGATGTTAAATGTTGGTAGTTTCTAACAATGGGGGTTTAGCTTGGGAACTAAAGTCAGGTGACAAAAAATGATGCCCATGCAAGCTAACCGAGCAGTAATATTTGATATTAATTTAAGAACTTTTTGAGAGAGAGAGAGAGGGCATTTTGTATTTGTCTTTGACCTGACAACAACCACTCATCACCACTTCTGCTTGCTTGCTTGTTCTGTAAGTTTTTAGGGCATAGTAACACTTAGATAGGAATATAGTAAAGTACAGTTTAGATGTTTTCTTCATTTGAGACTGTCCTGCAATATTGTTTTAAATATTTCCTGTGATTTTGAACTCTGATGTAACTGATTACTTACGGAGTATTGTCTTTTTCTTTTAATTATTATTAAATATATTTAAACCTTTCAATTGTGGGTGTTATCTGTGAGACATATTTAAGCTCTTAGAGTACTTGCATATCTTTTTGATGACACTATACAGGCCACTCCTATAGCCTGGCTCCTAGTCAAACTACCATTTGGAGTAATAGCAACACTACACAGTAGGATTGGGCACCCTTAGTTAAATGTCTTAAAGTAGCTGATAAAGGAGTGGCTGGTGGCAGTCGGAAAGTACAGTTTTGTACCTACCATAAATGTAGATGTTCGAGTGTTCACCCTGCTGCAGTCATCACACTTGGGTTATCCTGTCGTCAGGCGGTCCCCGCAGTCTGCCGGAATTCCAAAGTCTTGGTCCGGCGTCAGTTGCTGTCACCTCTTCCCTGACGTCAGTGTGCCAGGGGTATATATAATGCAACAGACGCCATTTTCTTCAGTTTTTCTTGTCCCAGATGTCAGGTGCCCCCAAAAAGGTTGTCAGAATTAGTACCAAATGGAGTGAACACTGCACAAACACAAAATCCCTTCAGCTATAAGCAAATACATCAGTAAGGCATAGAAGAGATTTTGCCAGTAGATCAGAGGGGATGGAGGGAGGGTAACCTGGACTGCAGCAGGGTGAACACTCGAACATCTACATTTATGGTAGGTACAAAACTGTACTATGTTCATCGTGTTACCCTGCTGCAGTCATCACACTTGGGTTGAATCCCAAATCTAAGGTAGGGGGGAGGTATCATAGAGGGCTAGTGGAGGCAATCAGGCCCTGCAGAACTGCAGTGGCGAAGCCCGCCCTGAACTTAGAGTAGAGAGGTAGGTGATAGTGTTTTGAAAAGGTGTGTACTGAACTTCAAGTTGCAGCTTCTAAAATTTCCTTGGTTGGAACCCCCCTGAGCAAGGCTGTAGAGGTAGCTGTTGCCCTGGTAGAGTGGGATCTAATGGTAGCAGGAACTGGTTTCCCATGATGGGTATAGCAGAACCGTATACAATGACCTATCCATTTAGAAATGGTTTGCTTAGATATAGCCTTCCCTTGAGAAGCTGTAGCATAGGATACAAAGAGCTGGTCAGTTTTTCTGAAAGCCTTAGCTTTGTCCAAGCAGTAACGAAGCTGCCTGTGAATGTCCAAGGAATGCAGGAGTCTCTCACCTTTGTTCTGTGGATTGGGGAAGAAGGTGGGTAAGTGGATGGTCTGATTTAAAGCTACACTGGAAACCACCTTAGGCATAAAGGAAGGATTAGTTCATAGAGAAACTCTGTCTTGATGAAAAATGAGGAAAGGTTTCACTGCCATTAGTGGCTGTAGCTCTGAGACTCTCCTAGCTGAAGTTATTGCTAGGAGCAGGGCAGTCTTCCATGATAGGAACTGAAGATCTGCAGAGAAAGCTGGTTCAAAGGGAGGTAGTGTTAGTTTTTCCAGAACAAGTTTGGAGGTCTCATGTTGGTGTAGGAGCTCTCCTGGGTGGTCTAATGTTTTTTGCCCCTCTGAGGAACTGCCTTAGAAGAGGATGTGAAAATAAAGGTGGATCCGTGTTGTAGTGAGCTGAAATAGCTGAAGCATGGATTTTAATTGAGGAAAAGGAAAGTCCTTTGTGCAACATCTCAGCTAAATACTGTAGAATGTGAGGCATGAGAGGCTGAATTGTGTCTTGGCCTTTAGCTTGGTTCCAGGCACAAAACCTTTTCTATTTGTCCGAATAAGCCTTTCTGGTGTGGCCTCCTGGCTTCCAGAATAACATCCAGAACTGCTTGTGAAAGAGGAGCTGGTTGGATGTTTAGTTGATTTGCCATGCAGCCAGATTTAAAGTTCTGAGCTGGCTGTGAAGAATCTGTTTGTTTTGTTGTGTGAGCAAATGGGGTATTTGAGGCAATAGCCATGGTGGGCTGTGGGCCATATTTTTCAATAGCAGGTACCAGTGCTGGCGTGGCCAGTCTGGGGCTATGAGAATCAGTCGTGGTCTCTCCTTTTTGACCTTCAAAAGAACCTTTGTGAGGAGAGGTAATGGAGGGAAGGCATATGCTGTCAGGTTTTTCCAACTGAAAGAGAGAGAGTCCACTTTCCAAGCTTGATGGTGAAATATCCTTGTACAAACTTTTGTCAGTTGGTAGTTTTGAGGACTGGCAAACAGGTCTATGTTTGGAAGGCCCCATTTTTGAGTTATCATTGCAAATATCTGTGGGTCTAGTTTCCACTCGTGGGGATCTTTGATGTTTCTGCTGAGGTCGTCTGCCAATGTGTTCTTCTGTCCTGGCAGGAATTGAGCTTGTAACTGGACTTGGTAGGCCAGAGCTGTGTTCCATAAGATCATTGCTTGCCTGCATAGAGGGTAGGAATGTGTACCCCCTTGTTTGTTTATGTACCACATAACTGTGGTGTTGTCCGTCTTTATTGCAAGTTGTCCTGGATGTAATAGATCCTTGAAGGCTGTCAGAGCTTTCTGTACAGCTAGCATCTCTTTTTGATTTATGTGCAGATTTCTTTGATCTGCAGTCCATAGGTCTTGAATGCATTGCCCTGCCATGTGTGCCCCCCAGGCGTAGTCTGAAGCATCTGTTGTGATAGTTTGCCTGGCTGGGGGCAAGGTGAAAGGCTGACCCTTGTTGAGGTGACATGCCGGTGACCACCATAGAAATTCCTGTTGTAGGCAGGGAATGAGAGATATCATTGTGTCCAAGCTGTGGCTGTGTTGAGACCATACGCTTTTTAGGTACCACTGTAATTTCCTCATATGCAGCTTTGCAAATGGTATTATTAGAATGCAAGATGCCATGAAGCCCAAAGCCTGCAGAATTTTTCTTGCAGTTAATTGGGTCTTTGTTGCCATTGTCTTGAAATATTGAGTTAGTTGTAGTTGCTTGTCTGGCGTAAGATAAGCCTTCTGGGCCATTGTATTCAAGCTGGCACCCAGGAATGTCATTTGTTGTGAGGGTACTAGTTTTGACTTCTTTTCGTTTACTGTGTACCCCAGGCAGTTTAGTAGATGCTTTACAAAGGCCAGATGATGTAAGAGAATGTCTTTGCTTTCTGCTTGGATGAGGCAGTAGTCCAGGTATGGATATATTTGAATTCCTCTTTGTCTGCGGTATGCAATTACTGGTGCCAGGCATTTTGTGAAAACTCTGGGCGCAGTAGATAAGCCAAAGGGCAGTGCAGAAAATTGGTAATGGTTTGAACCTGCAATGAATCGGAGGTATCTTCTGCAACTTTGCCTGATAAGGACATGCAGGTAATGCCTCCTTGAGGTCCAACGTTACTAGCCATGCTTCCTTGCCCAACATGGGAAGTAGCTGCTGTAGTGTTAGCATCTTGAATTTGGGTACTTGTAAGTAAGTGTTTAGAATTGAAAGGTCCAGAATTGGTCTCCAGGCATTGTCCTTTCTGGGCACTAGAAAGAGTCTTGAGTAAAATCCTTGGCCTTGTTCTCGAGCAGGTACCAGTTGAATGGCTCTCATGTCCATGAGAGCTGTAATTTGCTTTTGTGCCTCTGCCCATTGATTTTGTGGCAGGTTTGGCATTCCTCTTTTCATTGGCAAGGTATGAAAGTGGAATCTGTATCCTCATGAAATTATGTCTAGGACCCATTTGTCCTTTGTGACAATGTGCCAGTTGTCTGCAAAAAGTGCGAGTTTTCCCCCCAAGGGGGCTGCCAAGAGAGTATTGCTTGGCCAGATGAGGTGCAAGTCAATGAGATTGCCTTCTGGTGGATTGAGACCTGTCTTCTCCTTCCTTCTGTGTTGTAGTGCACCATTGGCGAGGTTTATACTGGGCTTGTGGTTGTCCTCTGCCCCTTGGGCGTCTGTATTTACCCCTCTGCAGTCTGTCAGTGGCTGGAAAGGACCAATTTTTATTTGGCCAGTTTCTGCTGAAGCGAGGGGATTGTACTTGTAAGAAATCTTTGACTGTCTGCATAGATTTTGCCTTATTTTCCATTTTCTTTAAAAGTTCTTCTGCTTTAACTCCAAAAAGAACATCCTGCTGTAAGGGAGCATCTAGTAGTTTTGCTTTAACATGATCAGGCAGAGTTTGTTCCTTTAACCAAGCATGCCTACGTATAACAGACCCAGTGACAGCTGCTCTGCAGGAGGCCTCCAAAGAATCAAACCCACACTGTAAGGTATGTTTGCCCACCTGCTCAGTGGCATGCAACAGATTCTGTACTTCTTTCAATTCAATTTGTTGAGGGAGAGTGGTTATTCTTTGCTTTAACTGAGAGATTAGAAATTGCTGACACTTAAGCATATGAAATTGACAATTCAGTGCCCTCATAGCTAGTGTGGCTGAGGTGTAAATCTTTTTCCCACACCTGTCTAGTGCTCTGGAATCCCTCTCAGAAGGTACTGGGTTTTTAGCCATAGAAGCCTTAGCCCCCCTTGGGACCCTAGGAGATAGTCTCTGGGTCAGCTACTGGGCTTTTGTAAAGAAATTTGTGGGAATCAGGCACTCTGTAGCATCTGTCAGGCTTAGCCGGAGCAGGAGGTAGAGAGTCTGGGTTGAAACTGGATTCTAAATAGACATCATCCACAATGTCCAAAACTGGTGGGATGGCAAGTGGTCTGTGTTGGGGGAGTAAAAGAAACTCTCTGAGCCGTTTCTTTTAATCAGAGTAGTCCTGACCTTCCCAGTGAAAATGTTCCCTCATAGTGTGTAATGTTTCCCCAAAGGAGTAGTCTTCAGGAGGAGAAGCTGAGGGAATAGAGTCCTCAGCATCAGAATCTTCATAAGGAGAGAAGGAATAGTCTTGGTCCTCAGAGGAGTCTGAAGAAATGGACATTTGCTCAGAGGAAGCATAATCTTCCTCTTGTCTAGGCCTTTTGTCAGAAGGGGGCTGTGAACCACTGATTAAAGAAATCAAATCTTCAACCATTTTGAGCATCTGTTTCTTAGGCATAGGGCCTTGAACAGGAGACTGAAGTGCAGTCCTTTTAGATTTAGGAGGAGTCTTCGACTTAGAAAACGTTTTAATAATAAGAGTCATCGGTCTGAAAACGCCTTCTGAAACTGATGGCGTTTCTGTAGCACCGACGTCTTTAGAAGCAAAGTCATCAGAAGGGCCTGAAGTAAAAGGCTGCGTCAGCATGGTACATTCCGTCAAAATTTCCGTAGCGGTCTCGGGTTCCAGATCAGCGGTAGTCAGGGGCTGCGTCGGAGCCTCACTGAGTACCGGAGACCGGATCAGCCGAGGCCTCGGAATCTGGCTTGGGCCTGGGCTGTCTGTCCTTATACCTGCATTTTTTGTGCACGCCGGTAGTCGGTTGCTCCGATGGCATGGTGTAGTTAAATTTCCTACCGTAGTGTCGTGCAAAACCAAAGCGTCTTTTAATAGTACGCTTATTAAACCTAGCACAAAACCGACAAGAAGTGACGTCGTGGTCTGGGCCTAGGCAAGGTATGCAAAAAGAATGAAAATCCTTATGAGGTATTTGCTTCCCACAAGAAATACAATTGTTAACTTTTTCTGACATCGGTCTGAGGCAAGAAAAGTTTCCCCAATGGGGTACTTAGCTTTACAGAAGACTTCGGTTTGAAATTCGAAAATCTCAGGAGTCGGCCGACCGGCACTTGCGAACTGCATCTGCTTCGGGCACCGCGCGGCAAGAAAGACTGGAGAAAATGGCGTCGGTTGCATTATATATACCCCTGGCGCACTGATGTCAGGGAAGAGGCAACAGCAACCGACGCCGGACCAAGACTTTGGAATTCCGGCCGACTGCGGGACCGCCTGACGACAGGATACCAAAGTGTGATGACTGTAGCAGGGTAACACGATGAACATCTACCTTATAGTCTGGACAGAAGGGGACATAGCTAGTAAACCTGTGCCAGCCTTTCCCAGGAGTGCTTATTTGTATACAAATCAAATCTCAAAGAGTGTGTGTGTCATTTACTTGGGCAGGGACACAAAGCACTGGTTGGACAGAGTGTACTGGAGATCTTGGTTTGGCCACTCAGATGAGATCTCAACCCTATAGCTGTGACAGTGGGGAATCTTATTGGGGATCTGGAGAAAGAAGGAGATATCAGCTCTAGACCGACTGTGATCTGTGTGTGGTCTTAAGGGAAATTGTACTTACGGTGCATGTGTACTTGTCATGCTTCCAGTGTGTACGTTCTCCACTGTTGCCAGTAGTGAGGATCGAGGCTCCTTGATTACTGGGCCAGTGAAAGGGTGTCACACCCTTGGGGCAGTAAGAAGTCTAAACGGCAAAGCTGAGAACTGAAAATACCAGGAAGCAGCAGAGAAATGTAAAAACATTCTGAAAGGGGGATGAATAGAGATATGAAGATAAGCTTCCATGAGGTCCAGAGAAACTAGAAGAGCCCAACAAAGCAGCAGAGGAAATAATCTGAAGGGGCAACATCCGAAAGGAAGGGTCCTTCAGAAAGGTTTTTGGTGAGTGAGATCTGGAATGGGTCTCCAAGTGTTCTCTTTCTTGCGGACCAAGAACATTCTGGAATAAAATCCCTTCCTCCTTTGAGAAACTGGAACTTCCTGTATAGTTCCATGAGTCAAGAGATTCTGGAAAAAAGGCCAACTGTTCCTGAGGGAGCCGAGGAACGCCCATGAAAAGGGGAAGTTCCAGACCATGTAGTACCCTTGAGGGAATGATGGAAAGAACCCAGGAATCTTGAGTAATCTTCAGCCAAACAGGAAGGGATAGGGAAAGATGAAGAGAAAAAGGAATGTGGCTGAGAAGAACAGGATAGTAAGACTGTATCTGGTTTGTCAGGAAAAGGATATTTCTGATTTAAAGGAGTCTGGGTAGCCTTAGTAGGAGAAGCCCTTCTACCACCTTTCTTAACTTTGGGGGGGGAATGGCAAGATTGCCTACAAATAAAGGCCAGCTTATTAGGGTAATTGCTTTGGAATTTAGGTACAGGAGAAAAACAAACATGTTTTAGATCTCGTAGGGACTTGAACAATTCTGCAGCAGCAGCACCAAACAAATACTTGTTATCCACAGAAGCATCCACCAACTTAGCCTCAGTATCATCAAGTAAAGGCTGAAGCCAGGAATATCGCCTCACCAGAGAACCAAAAGCAGCAGCTCTAGAAGAAGCATCTGCTGCATCATAACTGCACTGAATGGAATGGTGAGCCATCTGGGAAGAAGTCCCTAACAAGGAGAGAGCAGAAATCTTCCCCTCAGAGTCAGGAAGGTCAGAAATAACCTGACAGGCCTAAGATATAGCTTATTACATGGGTCTGATAATATACAGGCCTAAAAGTAAGGGTAGCAGAGGCATATACCTTCTTACCCAGTCTTTCCATAGTTCTGGTGTCTTTATCAGAAGGAAGCAACTTTGACGGCTTGTCAGATGCCAGACACCGCAGAAAGGTCAGCAGAGGGCAATTAAAAAGGAACTTGCAATCATCAGATATCTTATAAAACCTATCAGGCTTTTTAGGAGCAAGGGGCTGGGAATCACAAGCCTGAGATGCAGTAGAAAAAAACATCCAACAAGGCAGCCAGAACAGGAGGAACAGCACACAGCCTAGGTGACTCCATCTGCAGAAGCTCGTAATACCTCTTTTCTGAACCTCAGACACCTGGGCACAATCCCATTTGAAAAATTCCATCTTTCTATAAATTGTGTCCCCAAATGGAATCTCCTCAAAAGGAGACTAGTGGACTCTTCTTTCTCAGAACCACAGTCTAAGGGAGAAGGAATCTGGGAAGAATAGGCAAGGCATCCCACACTGGATCTTCCTCCTCCTCTGAGAAATCCTGTTCCTTAGGCCACTCAAGAGGAGTAGAAGACTAAGGGGGAGATTTAACAGAAACTCCTTGAGGAGGCTGCAAAGCCATAAGGGCACTAAACAAGCCTTGAGTGAAATTGTTCCATTCACTCTAAGGATCCTTAGGGGCAGCAGAAACATGTTTAGTTTTGTTTTTTCTTTAAAAGGTCATTAGCTTTGTAAAACTTAGAAGGCTTAGATCCCGTATGACACTCTACAATGGTAGTTGGTACCTTCTCCTAAACCAAAATCTGAGGAACACCTCTAGGTCCTTCAGTAATAATCAGCCTCGGTCCCCACTGAACATCCGAAGTGAACGTCTGCAAGGCCTTCAGGGATGTGCATGAAGCTGGATCTATGCCAGCCTCTGAAGTGGTCTGGGCATAGGAATCTAACAAAGGAAATGGGCAATCTTCCTGGCTTTCACTAGCTTCAAGAGAGACATCTGGCGGAGGTAAACACAGCCAAATAATCAGGCCTTGCATTCTTGGCATTCTTCACGGATGGCTGACCCTAAAAGTGGGAGGTTCCTTCCATGGCATCTTTTGCCAGCAGCTTAAAACTTTGGCTTTCTAAACATACGGACAAAGAGGAAAGTCTACTATGCAAAGTCTTTGGAACAAAATCCTGGCAAACAGAACAGGACATATGGTTGTGGGAAGCACCTAGAAAAAATAAACACTACTTGTGACGATCTTTAAGGGGAATCTGTCTCCTGCACTGGCACTTACCCTTTTTGGATGACAAAGCCCACAAGCAACAAAAATAAAGGAAAAACATAAAACCTCGACAGGGCACTTATTTGAAAAATGGCTTGGTGAACCAGCAAACAAAGTGAAGTTTCAGACAATTGATGATGGTGTTCAGACTGGTGGCAAATAAGTTCTAAGGATGCTGCATATGGATGTCACCTTTATGCCCTAAGCTGTACTGGGGAGCATACGTGTAGAGTACAGCATACCCCTAAGCAACCTAAAGCCTTTGGTATACTGGCCGTACATTGGGTGGCCCTTGGCAGGGGATCCCTATCATAAAGAATACTGCAACAGTGAAATGGAAGGATTTTATTTATATGTGGATCCCTAACAGACACCAACCTGGTTAACAGGAAAAATAATATTTAAGAGTGAACCTGCAAGCTATCCTAAAAACTATAAATCAATAACCTGCCTTCTAATGATGTACCAACTAAACACTGGAACACATGCTGACAGAGTTTATAGTTACTTAGAAGGAATCTCAAGTCATGGCAATAGAACAAAAGGGTAATAAAAGAAAGTCATATGGAACAAAGGATCCCTTGTTGTTAAAGTCATAATGGAGACTTGTAACTCTAAATATGGTACAGAGAGACTGTAAAAAAAATCATTTGACATTCATGGATAAGAGAGTGCTTAAAAATGTATAACAAACACTCTACACTGCTCAGTTACATTACAGTGACCATGAAACAGTGGCAAACCACTTTGCAGTTAAGCCATGACAACCGACAAATTAATATTCCAGGAATAAAAATTCAAGGGGGGATATTCCAGGATGATTGTCACCGCTGCTCTTTTATCTCTTCTCGTCTTCTTTTTGTGGAGGACTTAAAAAGTACAGTTTTGTACCTACCATAAATGTAGATGTCCGATAGTCATGCATCTGCAGTCCTTACAAATGGGTTGTCCTGTCGTCAGGCAGCCCTTCGGTCGGCCGGATTCCAAAGTCTGGGTCTGGCCTCGGCTGGTGTCGCACTTCACCCGACGTCATAGCTGCAGTTATTCGGGTATAAAGGCATCAGCTGACGCCATTTTCCTCAGTGTTTCTTGCCCCAGATGCCAGGTGCCCTCTAGGAAGGCTAAATTTGGATAAATGCAAATGGTTCCAAATAGTAGAGAGCAAACAAAAAATAAGCATGTATGTACATATATACAAACAAATACACCATAATAGATTCCCCCAGCCAGCTACAAGATGGGCAAATACCCTAGGAGTACCACAGAGGGGAAGGAGGGTGGGTAATCCTGACAGCAGATGCATGCCTATCGGACATCTACATTTATGGTAGGTACAAAACTGTACTATGTCCTTCAAGGATGCATCTGCAGTCCTTACAAATGGGTAGAATACCATAGCCAAACTGGGGGAGGAGGAGAAATAAGATCATGGTGTAGTTAAGATCCCTTGCAAAACGGCAGTGGCAAAACCTGCTCGGGATCTGGAGTATAAAGGTAAATTATAATGCTTGGCAAATGTATGCACGGAGCTCCAAGTAGCAGCCTCTAAAATGTCTTTGGTAGCCACTCCTCGTAGAAAAGCTGTGGTAGTGGCTGTAGCCCTTGTAGAGTGAGGCCTGATGTTTTCTGGAGTTTTCTTCCCATGGTAGGAGTAACAAAATCTAATGCAATTTCCTATCCACTTAGAGATTGTCTGTTTTGAAATTGCTTTTCCTTCCATTCCTGTTGCATATGCTACCAGTAGCTGGTCAGTTTTTCTATTGCCCTTGGTCCTGTCCAGGTAGTAGCGTAATTGTCTATGTACATCCAAGGTATGCAAAAGTCTTTCTCCCCTGTTCTGTGGGTTGGGGAAGAATGTAGGTAGGTAGGTGGATAGCTCGATTTAAAGATACCCTGGAGACCACCTTTGGCATAAAAGTAGGATTTGTTCTCATGGACACTATCTTGATGGAAGATCAGGAAGGGCTGTATTGCCATTAATGCCTGTAGCTCAGATACCCTTCTTGCTGAAGTGATTGCAAGCAGGAAAGCAGTTTTCCATGATGAGTATTGTAATTCTGCTGTTGCTGCGAAAGGAGGGAGTGTCAGCTTTTCTAGCACAGAGTTCAAGTCCCATGCTGGCAATGGTGGCTTCCTAGGTGGTTTTACATTTTTAATTCCTCTCAGAAACTGCCTGAGCAGAGGATGTGAGAAGACTGGAGGATCCAAGTTGTATTCTGCTGAAATAGCTGATGCATGAATCTTAATGGAAGAATAGGACAGGCCGTTGTGGAAGAGCTCTGCCAAGTATTCCAGGATGTTGGCTATGTTTACCAGTGACACATTTTCTCCCTTTGTAGTACTCCAAATGTGATATCTTTTCCATTTTGCTGAATAATTTTTTCTTGTTGAGGGTCTGCGAGCCTCCAAGATAATGTCTTTAACCCTTTGGGATAAATTTGGGTTATTTGGTGTTATGCAATGTTCCAGGCAGTCAGCTGCAGTGTTTTCAGGTTTGGATGCAGGGTGTTGTAGTTGTTCTGTGTTAACAGTAAGGGAACTAGGGGTAGAGGCCATATTTGTTCCCGAGACATGCTCCTCAGTAATGGGTACCAATGTTGCCTTGGCCAGTCTGGAGCTATCAGGACGATCCTTGGATGGTCCCTCTTTGATCTTCAATAGCACCTTGTGCATCAAAGGAAGTGGTGGGAATGCATATGCAGTCAGGTTTTTCCAACTGAAAGATAGGGAGTCCACTTTCCAAGTGGGTGGTACGCCCTTGTGCAGAATTTCTTCAGTTGGTGATTGCGTGGGGATGCAAATAAGTCTATTTCTGGTAGTCCCCATTTTCTTGTAATGGTTTTGAAGATGTCCGGATGTAGCATCCATTCGTGGGCATCCGAGGTAGTTCTGCTTAGTATGTCTGCTAGAATGTTTTCTTTTCCTGGCACAAAAATTGCTTGTAACTGAATGTTGAAGCTCAGGGCCACATTCCAGAGGTCCATTGCCATCTGGCATAGAGGGTACGAATGTGTGCCTCCCTGTTTGTTGATGTACCACATAACTGTGGTGTTGTCTGTCCTTATCAACAGTTGACCCTGTCGAAGAAATGGTCTGAATGTCTGAATTGCCAGTTTTACTGCCAGCATTTCCTTTTGATTTATGTGTAGGTGCAGCTGGTCTTGAGTCCATAAGCCTTGTATGCACTTGTCCAGCATGTGTGCCCCAACCGAGGTCCGAGGCGTCCGTTGTGATGGTCTGGCTTGGTTGAGTGCTGTGGAAGGGCAGTCCTTTGTTTGATTGACAGGCCTGAGCCCACCATTGGAATTCTTGCTTCAGGCATGGGATTATTGGAATTTGGGTTTCTAGGCTGTGCTTGTGCTGAGACCATAAATTCCTTAGGTACCACTGTAACTTTCTCATATGCAGTCTGGCATGTGGAACCAATATTATGCAGGATGCCATGAAACCCAAGGCTTGCAGGACTTTTCTTGCTGTTAGCTGGTTCTGCTTTGTTAATGCCAAGAAGTAGAGAGGTAGTTGCTCCTGTTTTTCTACTGTTAGGAATGCCATTTGTTTTGATGTATCCAGCTCTGCACCCAAAAAGGTTATCCTTTGGGATGGTATCAGCCTTGACTTTTTTATATTGACTGTGTATCCCAGGGCTTGCAGTAGATGAAAGACCCTTTTCAAGTCTTCTGCTAGCTTGTTTTTGTTGTCCGCTTGCAACAGGCAGTCGTCCAGGTAAGGGTAGATTTGGATTCCCTGAAGCCTGCAATGAGCAATTACTGATGCCAGGCATTTCGTGAACACTCTGGGCACAGTAGATAAGCCAAAGGGCAATGCTGAGAATTGATAATGCTCTGATCCTGCAAGAAATCTGAGGTATCTTCTGCAATTTGGTCGTATGGGGACATGCAGGTATGCCTCCTTGAGATCTAGAGTTACCAGCCAAGACTCCTTGCCCAACATGGGAAGAAGTTGCTGTAGGGTCAGCATTTTGAATTTTGGGACAATGAGGTATGTGTTTAAAGCGGACAGGTCGAGAATAGGTCTCCATTGGTTTTCTTTTCTTGGTACCAGGAAGAGCCTGGAGTAAAATCCTTGTTCTTGCTCCATAGATGGTACCTTTTCTACAGCTCTCATTCTTAGTAAGTGAGTTATTTGTTTTAGAGCTTCTGCCTTTTGATTTGG
Organism: Protopterus annectens; assembly: GCF_019279795.1. Classification (NCBI taxonomy): domain Eukaryota; kingdom Metazoa; phylum Chordata; order Ceratodontiformes; family Protopteridae; genus Protopterus; species Protopterus annectens. Next base: position 1,946,743,199 of record NC_056737.1, read on the forward strand.
AGGTAGGTTTGGCATTCCTCTCTTCCTTGGTAGAGTATGGAAGTGAAACCTGTAACCTTGGTCTATTGTCTGCAAAATCCACTTGTCTCCTGTGATGTAATGCCAGTTCACTGAAAATAAGGCTAGTTTCCCGCCTAAGGGTGCTTCTAGTTGTTCCCTGGTAGGCGGTGCCAGCGCCAAGTCACTGTGATTGTCCTGTAGTAGTGGTGGTGGCTGTATCTGTGGGTGTACCTCGCTGGTTGTTGGCCTGCCACTGACGTCCTCTGTAGGCACCTCTGGATTGACCTCTGCCTCTTGAGCGCCTATTCCTGCCTCTCTGAGTTTTGGAGGTGTCTGGAAAGGACCAATTCTTGGAGGGCCAATTCCTGCTAAACCTTGGAGGTTGGACCTGTAAGAAATCTTTGACTGTCTGGACAGATTTTGCCTTCTCTTCCATCTTCTTCAGCACCTGTTGTGCAGGAGAGCCAAACAAATTGATCTTGTCCATGGGAGCATCGAGTAGCTTTGATTTGACATGGTCTGGTAAGGCCTGCTCTTTTAACCATGCATGCCTTCTGATCACTGTGCCAGTCATGGCTGATCTAAAGGAAGCCTCCAGTGCATCATAGCCGCATTTTAAGGAATGATTACTGACCTGCTGAATGTTATGTACCATTTCCTGAACAGATTTTTTGTCTAATGGTTCATCTGAGGACAGCTGTTTAGTTAACTGGTCTAACATAAATTCTTGATACTGGATCATGTGGAATTGACAGTTGAAGGCCCTAGCTGAAAGAGTAGCAGAAGGAATGGACTCTTCAGCATCAGAGTCTTCATAAGGGGAGAAAGGGCCCTCTGGAGGGTTTGAATTATCTGAATCATCAGAGTCATCTGTAGAAACTGGCTCAGGGGGCTCTGCTCTAGGCCTCTTCTCCGGAGGTGGGTGAAAGGCCCTGTCTGGGTGAGGTTGGGATCCCCGGATCAAAGAAATGAGATCCTCTGCTAGACTAAGCATTTGTGAACTAGAGCTAGGCCTGTGAGAGGGGGTCTTAGCAGGCACAGTTTTGGTAGATTTAGCTGCTTTAGCCCTGGCAAAGGCCTTAATCGACATGGATGCAGGTGGCCTAGCAGCTCCACGTGCAGGGGTTGAAATATCCAAGGGGATAGTATCAGATAAATCCTGGGAACCTGCAAGAGCAGGTGGGATTTCAGTAGCCAATTCCACCAGGTTGGATGAGGCCTCGGTAGAAGGTAAGCTTTCGGCTGAAGGAAGAACCGTGAGCTCGGTTTCAGCCGAAACTGAGACACTCGCGGTTGGCTTAACCACGGTTTCGGCCAAAACCGCGGACCGCAAGTGTCGGTCCTTTTCCTTGCGCTTTTTAGATATTTGCGTAGTCGGAGGATCCGACGGCATAATGTAAGCAAAAGCGGAGCCGAAAAACTCCTCAGCAAATTCCGACCGACGTCTAAGCGTCCGCCGGTTAAAAGAAGCACAGGCTAGACAAGCTGCTACGTCGTGGTCTGGGCCTAAACAAGGTAAGCAGTAAGAGTGGAAATCTTTATGAGGTATTTGTTTCCCACAAGTTAAACAGTTATTCACTTTTTCTGACATCGGCTGAGGCAAGAAAGAGTCCCCAACGGGGTACTTAGCTTTTTAGAAGTCTTCGGTAGTAGTTATCTCTGGTTCTGACCGACCGGCACTTGCGAACAGCTTCTGCTTCGGGCACCACGCGGCAAGAAAGACTGAGGAAAATGGCGTTGGCTGATGCCTTTATACCTGAATAACTGCAGCTATGACGTCGGGTGAAGTGCGACACCAGCCGAGGCCAGACCCAGACTTTGGAATCCGGCCGACCGAAGGGCTGCCTGACGACAGGACAACCCATTTGTAAGGACTGCAGATGCATCCTTGAAGGACATCTGTATAGATCATCAAATAAGAAAGTGAAAGCTCAAGTGCGAGTCGTCAAAAGTTTTTAAGATGATACAAGAATGTCATTTGGTCTGGACGAATGTGGAAAAACAACCTTTAAAGCAGGAAAGCTGCAGCATCAAGAAAATATCAGCCTGGGAACTTGAGCAAGAGGGAGTGTATAAATATTTGGAAACTGATCAAGGATCAACAATAAAACATGAACAAATGTGCTTAAAACTTAGTAAGAAATATTTTAGAATACTAAAATTAATACTGAAAACAGCATTGACACCTTGGAACAAAGTCCAAGCTATAAACCAATTTGCTCTTCCTGTCCTAACTTACAGTTTTGGGGTGATTGACTGGCTCCAAATGGTGCTGGATCAGTATGATAAGGAAAACATGGAGGACGACGCTTCATGCTTATCAAATGATTTATAAAAATCAGTGTATACCAGACTATATATTCACTGTATTGAAGGAGGTATTGGCCTCCTCGAAACTGATTGCATGTACAGACCTGCAATTGTAGGACTACATATATATCTGCTGACCTCACAAATCCCAACCAGTCGTCGTTCGGCTTTTCCTGGTTAGGGGTCGCCACAGCTGAACTCCGGTCCGCCAATGATTGGTAGTTGATTTTTACGTGCCGAGTTACCAGCCCTGACGCACAACCTTCAATGAAGGTACGCCCATTCACGCATGTCTCCAGGCATGTCTCCAATCGAAACGGACTACGTCTTACTGTGAGGCGACAACGCTACCGCAGCACCACCACCGAGGATAAATCCCAAACATAGTGAAAGTTTTAAAACATGAGGAAAATAAGTCTAAGATAACTTCTTTGCTTAGTTTAACAGAAGCATATCGGCGTCAAGCGGGAATGGAAATCAAACCAGAAGTAGATAAAAATCAGGCAGCAACTGAATGTGCGAAAAAACAAAAGAATCAATATAAGGTCAAATATCAGTTGAGAAGGCAATAAATGTGGAAAATGTACAAATATAACTGCAAGAATAGAAAACTCTTGCAACAACCTCATGTTGATCAGGACTGAATGCAGGAATGGTTAAGGAAAGGCGAATTTAAATCAAAAGATGAAAGATTAACATTGGCAGCCCATGACAGTGGTCAACGTACACACTGGTTTACAAAGTCCATTGAACATGTGGGAGAAACGGACAAATGTAGGTTTTGTAAAACAGTATTGGAAACAGTTGCACATCTTGTTGCTGGCTATGATATACTAATGGCAAAAGGACTGTATACTGAAAGGCATAATAATGTGGCAAGACTGTTGCATTGGGGATTGTGCAAACATTATAATAATGAAGTAGCTAAAAAATACTGGAAACATGAACCACAAAGTATTATAAAAAATTATGACGTTTATATCACACGGGATCACCCATTATCAACAGTTCAAAAAACAGATGCGAGAATAGAAGTCCACGAAAAAAAGACAAAAGTAACACTGATCTTTGACATTGCTACTCACAGTGACTACAGTGTCTTGTGTACAGAGACACAAAGTCATAAAATACCAGGATTTGCAGGCAGAAACAGGGGCAGTGCAAAAGGAGGATACCCAGACAATTCCAGTAGCAGTAGGAGCCATGGGTCCTCTAAAAGAATTTACAATTGTACTCAGATATATTACCGATAAGTGTAACTCCATATGAACTGCAAGAAGAGTCAATACTGGACACACTGCAGGTGCTGCAAGCAGCACTTCTGGCTAACATCAAAGATGGAAACACTGACTTCATGAACTTTAATCATACTTTGACTTAGGAATGGGGTCCATTCCCATCATGGTATTAGAAACCCAAAAGACTTGCAGTTAAAAAAGGAATGCAGTACAAAAGCATTCCATTTCAGCCTTTTTGAAATACTTGGTGGTAGTATGGTGCCATTCTGGACTTATATTCTCACAAAATAGTGGGAAAACAAGTCTGTTTAATTTGCGCCTTCACTTTTTATGCTCAGACACTTCATGCTGTGTGGCGATGAAAGGTGTAACCAGATGATGATCTTCTGGGTGCAGAATCACCTTCACCGTAAGTAAAACAAATATATTACTAAACATACTATTAATGATTGCGATTTTAAGATAAAAAAAGAATAGAAATTAAACCACTGCAAAAAAAATCCTTAAACCACTTTATTTAATCAAAACATTCTGAATAAATGAAATACATGTCCCACGTGTTTTACTGCAGTAGTTTCTTTTAAACTGTTCACAGTATAACATATACTTACTACTGTTCAGTGCCATGCCCTTGACTCCCCATGGATACACCAGTTTCCCCTTTTAATAGTACAAGTACCACGTTGTTATAACAGCTGTTGGGGCCTTTGGACAACTCTATTTTAATCTGTAACAGCAGCTGCTGAGGTTATTAGCTGGATCTTGTTGGTTTTCTTAAGGTCCTCCCCGACTTAAGCTGTAACTGCAGCTGTTGGGGGGCTAGACAGTTATTCTTGGTTACAGCTGTAAAAATTGCTGCTGAACTTTAATATCGGGCTTTTCATTTTTATTTTCATTGCGGCCATAAAAACTGCTGTTGAACAATATTTCTAGGTCTTTAATTTTTCAGACCATATTTTTTAAACACTAGCTACAGCAGCAGCTACTGGAGAACGACAGGTTAAAATGCCTCTTGCTTTGTGGTGAATCACAGTATCTTGAGTCGTACTCTTAAAAACTCATAGCCGTCTACCCTTGTGAGTGGAATAAAGGAAACTTACTCCCTTGGACTTCACAGTTACTTTTATTGACAAAATAAGCACTTTTGTCACACTTCATCAGATTATCACTCAATGCCATTGCTGAATTATTTATACATACATTAAGTGACGGAAATGTTTTGGGGAAACAACAAGCCAATGAGAGAGAGCCAACTGTCCAATCAGGAAGCATTTTGGCCGTCCTAATTTGCTTCCCATCTCCTGATTAATCCAAACTTTATGGGACTTTGTCATTTGCAGTTTTGGTGTCTGTAATGGAAAAAGATAGTTTGTAGCTATTACTTGTCAAGTAACAAATTAAAGAGGAGAGCTCGTTTTTCATAGTAAAAGTCAGTAGTGGAATGCTGCAGCAGTTGGTGTTGGGGGAATGGAATCACCATGTGTACTGACAGAACAAACATTTAAAATAATTTGGAGTGAGTAGCGTTGCCAGTGTAAATGTTGCCCTTTCCTACAGCTGCAGTAAATCAATTAATCAAAGATCTCTTAAAAATGTGCTTTTGGTCTAGGAGCTTCATCAGTTCAAGAGTCAGATGATTGCTCAACGTTTTTTTTAGAAAAACGTTAGCATGCATGTCTGAGCTTGTAATAAGCCAAAATAAGCCATGCATAGTGGCAAGAAATAATCAATCAATTACATTATTATAAATATTCCAATGCTAAAATCTGCATGTTCACACAAAGACCATCATGCCACATATGTAGGGTTTCTGGGGCTCATCTTATCCCATGGGTAAACAGGACAGGAGAAGCTAATTAATAAACTCAGTTTCTTCCTCTTAGCAGAAGTCATTTGCATTGGTAGTGATGGACTGAAAAAGGTTATTTAACTATGTGCAAGTTAGTGAAATAAGGAAAAGTACAACAGTGTCTTGGATGCAACCTTTTTGGGGATACAAATTATCAAGCAAATATTCTGACCAGAATTTCATAGTGACTGCAAAGTGGATGGGTGTTGGGGAGCATGGAGTATAAACCAAAACAAGTAATATGAAAATGTGATCAAATAAGAATATGACAAAAAAAAATGTTACATCACAGGTGATAAGATCAGAGACAGGAAAAATATTGGAGAAAAACTCATTACCTTATGAAATCATAAATTCAAATGGAAAAATGTTACATTAAGGAAAGTAAGTGATATTTGTTCAGTTCTTAAAGTAGCTAAGAGCCTAACACTGGGTATTTTTTTTTTGTTTTTCTTTACATACAATGCAAACAGACTCGTTAATCCCCAGATTTATGTCCAATACATGCTGGGTGATTCTATTTTTAAATTTGTTGGAATCAACTTGTTGTAATAACTTCCTACCTTGTAGTTTCAGTCACTTGCTCTCCAGAATACCCCAACCTCAGCACAAACATTCTGAACGGAAGGAATGATCTTTGAATGTGACCTTTAAACTTTCTCCACAACATAGACAGAACCTCTTGCTGGGGAGAGACACCTGTCTCAAGCAAGCCCTCCAATATGGAATATACTACGCCTTATATTATACAAAGTAGTTTACTAACCCTCTTCAAAACACCACAAAACAAATGGATGAACAATGGTAAATACAACCTTGATCATTACAGTCACCTGTGGAATGGGTAGCATGAACTAAGAATTGCAAGGGCTAGGTTACATATAATCCACCTGAAATGTCGAGCAAAAGTGCTCTTCTTCATTGGACTACAGAGGCAGTGGTATAACTCAACTTTTATACACACAGTAAAAAATACAAGAATAAACCAGAAAAGCTAGACTCTACACTGTGTAACACGTTAAACCTCCTGTACAGGAGATCTGTCGGATATATACAAATGACCCCCTGAAGGACATACCATTGCTTCAGCTGCATGGTCTTTACTGGTACACAAGTTAAGTTGGCAATATTTAAATTACAAAACACTTGAGAATCAGTGCTAGACTTTGGGATGGGGTTCAGAATCTGTGCTAGACTGGGGGGGGGGGGGGTTGTTACCAGCATTGTATATTAAATAAAGAATATAGTGCTACAGAAAAATGCAGCACTAAAAATAATGAATATCCTCAATGCGAATACCTGCTATTGGCTACTAGAAATGGATCACAACCATCTTTGGATATGTCTCTAACTAGCTTCAAACAGGAAAAAACTCACCTCCTTTAATACTTCCCGCAGTCCAGGGCTTTCTGTTAAAGGTATATTCTGCTCTGCACTGTGGGTTTCTGAAGAACTACTATACTCAGTTGTTTGATATCCCATCTGTGCCTGCTCTGCAGCTTCTTTTGAGGGACAAATGTCAACAGGTTGTTCTTTCCCACTTCTCACTGGTGGTACTGGTGTCAATGTCACTGAAGCACGAAACACTTGCTTATTCTGTGGTGAAGGAATTGCATTACTTTCACGGTTGTATCTTGGGGTGGATGCAGTAGGTCTTTTCAATGGTGTTGGGCTGGAGCACACTGAAGCTAGCTCAGAAGCAAGTGAAGGCGTATAAGTCCGTATGCGCTCAAAACCATGTACTGTATCTTCAACATCAGGCTCGCTAAGCCCCAATTCAGACTTCAAATAAGTCTGCTCTCGAAGAAGTTCTGTGACCTGAAAAGAAGAATCAAATTAATACATTCATGTAGCTTAAATATCTTGCACTTTTGCAAACAAGTCCTTTACATTCCCTTTATTAACTTCAGACAACACAAACTGCCTGTCTGAGATGTACATCAGTTGCTAAATAAATATTAAGAATAAAGAAGTCTTGCCTAAGCAGCATATTATATGCATGTTTTTTTTTTTCATCTTTTTGGCTCTTGCTGCCTTATATGTGACCATTAAGCCACCACATCCTATTGGCCTATTTGTCCCTCTAACCTTGGCATTATTTATCACCAGGACAAGGAAGTGAGAAGGAGACATCATGACTATCACTCTTGGGAAATTTATCTGAATGCTCCCAAGCCGTCCACACTGGCTGCAAAGCACAGTAATACCTGGCATGCTAAGTCTTTTTAAGTGCATGGTTCTGCACCCTGCCCCCCAGCAAGAGAACATGCACTCCTTTCCAGACCTGCACCATCCATATCCTGTATGAAAGAGTTGCAATCGTGTCCTTCCCTTAGTTTGTGCTCATGTGATGGGAATCTATTACTATTTCAACTACCCCATTCTCTCTCCCTAGGAAATGCGAGTCAGCACTGGTTGATCACTCCTATTTCTCCCAGGTCAGCTCCCTCAGCACCAGACGTACCTGATCTGGATCAACAGTCATAGTCAAACCTCTACTACTGTGCAAATGGCTGATCATTATTTTCCCAACAGGTTTAATTCTAATGTTTGCAAGCTTTTATCCAACTTCAAGTCAACTCTGCTGCAGACAATAAGTCTGTATGGAACTTAGCTGCAACAATACCTAAGATTATCCAGATTTGTGACATTGTCCACTCAAAGGCAGATCCCTTACAGTCTGTAAACATACAGCAGAACAACAAAATTCACTTGCCCATGAGTATTACTACTATGTCAAGCTATCATAAAAAGTTATGAAATGCAGAGTTACTAAATGAGCTGTCCTTGTGTGCCATCTGTTTAAGAATATCTCAAAACCACTTGAAACAAAAGTATTAAAATACTACAGAATGCATTTCTGCCACAATGCACACGAATAACTCCTGTCTGCCAGGCAAAATTGCAATGGATGGTATACAAATTTACTATGGAGACAGCCCCTACATGCAAATGCAGCAGTGCTGATATGGTTACCTTCACTGGTTGCGTTACAGTTGATGACTGCAGTTTAACAGATCTTTTGACTACATTTTGTTAATCATAATTTGTTGAAAACTAATTTAATTCTATTGTTGAATGTGGTTCCTCTGTTTGTGCAAGATCACTGTGCTCCATTACTTGGACTTTCTACTTTCCCCATACCATGCAGCTGGTACATGTACATGTGGGAGAGATGGAAGGGCTTCACCCTTGCAAAAATCGTTTGGTGTGTTATATATTACAATGTATGTTTTAATTAAAATACTTGTCCTACAGTGATTCTATTTAACACAGGTGAAGCTTTCACAATAAAGGATGGAAAGTCTTTATCACTAGAAGTCGAGAAGGAAGACCATATGGGCATGGAAAAGCCAGACCTAAACACACTGAAGGAGGGGGGGGGCAAGCAGGATCCTATTAGTAGTACTCTGCAACAAATCTACATCAGGAAACTGCTATTTTCCCAAGGGCAGTCATTTTCTTTTTCTTCTGGGAAAATACATGCAACATCAGAATCTGAACTGTCCTAGCACTAGAAAAAAAAAAAGAGATGCATCAAGGAATTTGGCTTTTTAGGCTAGAACACTAATTCACCATAATTTGCATTTCTTCTTACATTTACTACTTGTAAAACTGGCCAGTTTAATTTATTCACTGTTCAACATTCTGACTCAGTCTAATTCCACCTGCATGTACACACACACACCAAAAATACAACAGAATCACACTAACAGCCAGAGAATGAGCTTAAAGAATCCTGGGAATAGTTCGTGGAACTTCATCTCATGAAAATGGAATTTTACTCATTTATATAATCAACTACTGCCCCTGCCTATCTCAAGGAAAGTTAAAATAAATGAAGGTTAACATACTTAACAGAAGTTCTTGAAGATGCAAATCATAGTACTCATTGTATCAGCTTATTATCTCTTCCCATAATACAAAAAATAAAATAGTTATGGAGCCTTTACCAGGTAACTTGCAGGGCAAAACAAGAATCTGCGATCAAGGAACCCAGGTCTGTTTTACTGGATATGACTGTAGCTGCTGGAAATAAGACTTTTGCTACACATGCAGAATATAGCAGTTTGCACCTTTTCCTCTGCTCTTCCTTCCACTTCACTGCCTCAGCAGAACAGACACAGTAAACGGGCTGATTTAATTCCAGTCATGGTTGTTAAAATAGAGCCAGTTCTTTAACTTACACACTGCTAATGAGATATATGGCACATGACACACTCAAGACACATTCAAGTTTCAACTCCAGACAACCTCTGTTTCTTCAGCTTCCTTGATGCCTAATTTTCTGTTTGCTGTTGGGACACCCATCTGCAGGTCAGTTTTCAAAAAGGATGAATAAGTCCTCCAGGTGTCCTAATCTTCTCTGCTGGAAAGTTCTAGAATGCTAAAACTAAAGCTCCCACACCAGGCACCAGTAATTAGGCACGTGGCGCCATACACAAGTGTAGCCTTTTTTTTTCAGTTCTAGCTCTACAGATTTCCTAGATTTATGTTGCTTGTTAGGGTAACAATCAGGCTTAGTGATTGGATTACCCATCTGTAGGCTAGTTTTGGAAGCCAACATATGGCGATCAGGATTCTGACTGTCCAAAGTATTCCCTGTGGTTTGTGTAGAACACACAGTTTCACAGAATATAGGCTGAATATCATCCTCACTTCTATATGGTGGCTGAGACATGCTAGTTTCAAGCTCCATGGTTCCTGGAAGCAGAGCTGTATGTTAGGATGCTTAGCACCCTGGGCAGTACAGTATCCCCATCTGACATCCCCTTGTCAAAGCTGAAGACAAAAATAGTACTATACTCAAAAGTCCAAAAAATTCCTCTACCCAAAGCTTGGGTGGGGTGGGGGTAGTCTTCTACAGGCTTTAAGCTTCAAAAGCAACAAGGGGTTGGGAGCATGCTATTCAGTACACACAACAGAGAAAGGAGCTTCGTGCCACAGTTTAGCAAAGCTCTTTGCTACAGTTTTGTAAGGAGCTTGAAACTCTAGGAAGGACCTCCTTGCTACAGTTCATTAGAAAAAGTGAATGTCACTTAAACACATTGTGACTACCTAAATATTTGTCACGATGTTACATCTCAATAATTGATCAACACCTCAACTACAAGTGTAGATTCTGCCACCAAATTGCGTGCATTTGGAACAGCCACCCCAATTGTCCAGTTCTTGCTATAGTTCTGCCTAGCAGTATAAAACTGTTCATAGATTCATAGGCATGTACTAGGCCAACAACCACAAGGGCCTTTTTATGTCCAGCTATGCATCCCAAATCTCTGACAAGTTCTGGTACCCTTGATAAGTGTAAGCAGGGGCCTGGAGGTGAAACATTTATAGGCTGCCTGTGTCCATTAGACACACAGGTGCCAAACCAGGTATGAATTTCCTGTTCCCCATTCAATTGCCCAAGTTACATTTGAATTGGGTTAGGGAGGAACTCTGATTTACATGGATGAGGAGCCTGAATCAGAGAAGGGACAGTTTTTGTGATGCATACCTGTCTCTCCAGCAGGCCCTATTTATATCACAGGCAATGTTTAAGTCTTTAGAATGAGTAATTCTAGTGTTTGTTTTGAGAATACGCAGGAGGTGCATTAGGGTGGCGTCTGACAATGCCATGTATGCCAGGCCTAGATCTCCTCAACCTGTAGGAGACAGGATACAGGGATAGGGCTTTGAGTCAGCCTGTGCAGGAAGCGTTTCTTAAGTCTTGTATTCTTTTGTTGAGGAATTTCTGTGGCCGTTCCAGTTGCTGGATGTGTCTGCTTACGTACATACCAAAGTGGGCACTGTACTCAATGATAGGTTTGATGAATGCTGAATACAGTGCAACTATGACTTCATTAGACCAAGATGCCATATCTTTGTTTATAAGTTGCACAACACAGAATGATTTCCTTACTTCTGCAGACACCTGATGGTCAAAGGCTAGATTACTGTCTGTGTTCCCAAGTCCCTGACTATTAGGTCAGCTCTTAGGGGTGCGTTGTCAATATGATAGTTACCGGGGGTGGATGACTTCCTGGATGATACTATTATGCATTTTTTGGCATTTAGTTTTAGTCAATAGCTCTGAAATCAGTTACTTGTGTGTGTCAGTGGGGATTCAATGACTGCTCCTAATTTGTAATCTGCCAATTTAGTTAGCCAGAGGTCACTGGCACTGGAGAAATAAATGCTAAAAAGGAGCAGTTCTAGGATTGATCCTTGAAGGCTATGTTTTTGACTGGACTCTTTGTAGAAGTGGACACCTCAATTTTAACTTCCTTGGTTCAGTCTGTGAGCCAGTTGGCTGTTCCAGTACAAGTCAGAGATATTCTTTTTGCCCAAGGTGCCAAATGACAACTTCCAAGTCTGACTACTCCTTTAGACCCATGTTTATGTCATATCTTCCAAAAGGGCTCTTTGAGGAGGATGAAGTTGAAAGAAAGCCTTCCTGTCATCAAATGCCTTCGCCAAAATGAAAGAGTTTCTCTGTGCTGCTTCAGTCTGTTAGCCTACATGTGATTCTGACTTTTATCAGGTACCCATATGACTTGAGATTGTTACTCTGGTAAAGTGCATGTTTATATTCCTCCATGTTGTAAAACAAAGGCGGGTAGAACTGTTGCACAGCACCATCTAGTTGAGCATTTCTTCAAATGGATCTGCTTCCTTGCCCGCATACAAATACTTCTTTGCTATGTGCAATTTTTTAAGCACTTTCATTAAACTCACACAATTTTAATGGTATGGATACACATATAATTATAGAAAATAAACTATTATGAACATGTTTCCTACACTATGCATCTGCTTTCTTTTTTCAGCATTCACTCCAATATTACTTAATTTTTTCAAATCCTGTCCTCCACCAAATTTCACTCTTCCTTCTAAACGTTATTCTGTATGCATTGCTCCAACAAATTCCATTTATTTCTATGTAATTTGCTCTTCCCTTTCTAAAATTCCCACCCTCCAATTATTTTATCACCTTTACAATATTCAGCACTTCGATTACGGATGGCTTAGATTTTGATTTTCTAGTAATTGCTTTTTCAGCAGCAAATAGCATTACACATAGCAAGGTCTTACTATGTCTAGGCAATTCAGATCCTGTATTTGAACCTACAAGAATAATTTCCTAAGTTACATTTATTTGTTCCTCCAACATTAATGACAATGTACACTGTAGGGAATTTTTTAAATTTGCCAACTAGTTGCATTCCCAAAAACATTCCCAATTACCTTGGTATTTCCCATCACACTTCCAGACTACTACTTTCTGAGGAAAAATTCTCTGACTTCTGTTGGAACATAAAAATATCTATGCAAATACTTCCATGCAAAAATCCCACACCTTCAGGACTTTGCCACATAGCCAGGAGCCACACGGATGCCTCCCCACTGTTTCTTTGTATACCACCTTTCTGTTCTCTCTTTCCAATACTTTCTAACTTCTGTACGATTACTATAGCTATCATGCAATATTTTATATGCCCTACCAATTATCCCTTTTTTAACAGCAACTCTAGCTCTAGGCTCAATAAAAACTCTACCAGAGCTGGTCTTTCACTTGGCATCCTCCTATCCTTTTCTCTTTGTCTATACTCTGCTATCAATTACTGGTAGTAAAGGCAATTTCTAACCTGCAGTCCAGACTTCTGTTTGGCTTCATCCCACTCTATTACCTTTACATGTCTAGTTATTTCTTCCAGTAAGTTCAGGCTCTCTCTCGCCTATTTTTTATGATCCTACTTGCAGTGGTAAAATCTACTTTCTCCAATCCTGTATTGGCTTTGCTTTTGGAATATGTTCTGCTACTTTACAAATATAATATTCTGTATGGTTGTTGCTAATCTCCTTAAGGATATGCATCCAAAATAGTACTCTGTCCTCATTTCTTGAACAACCCCACACCAGTTTCATCTGCTCGTGTTATGTATAAGAGCCATAACTCCACAGTTTTAGTGCCCCTTTAAATCTGGTAGTCCAAAACCACAAAGTTCTATGGGGAAAACAACTTACCCACTTAACTCTTGCCCTCTTCCCCAACCAACCAAACTCCTTCAACTCTTTATTAATTATGATTCACAACTTCTTCTCTGGTTGATAAAAATATGTTTGACTTGTGTATAAAATTAAAGGGACTCTATAAACATTTTCACGGCCTCTAGCTTACTACTCTTATTCATAATAAAGAACATCCAAATTCTAAATTTTTATCATCACCTTTTCTTTAGTTTCTTCCCACATAGCCTTTGCTACCTTAATACAATTCTTTTTTAATTCAAACACCTAAATACTTCATCTTTTCATGTCCCCATAGGTATGGGGCACTGCTGAACCAGTTTGTGTGTGGGCATAGCTTATCACTATAGCCTTATTTTACCTTTATGCATTTTATATCTTGAAAAAACTTTTAAAATGCAATTTTCCACAACACTGAAATGTCCTTTTCTGGATTTATAAATTACAAAATAACATCACGGGCTAGTGCTAACATTTCTTGATTACCACACTACATACATCTTTGAATTTGACAGTGCTTCACTTTCTTTGCCTACGGCTCTAACAATAAAATAGATAAAGAGGACACCTCTGTCTGGTTCCTCTGCTCTAGATTTATCAAGTACAGAATATCATCACCTGTGAATAGCGCTAATATTTCTTGATTACTATTCTACTTACATCCTTGAATTCGACACTCCATTTCCTTTGCCTATGGCTCTAAGAATAAAGCAAATGAGGGGAAAAAGGGAACCACTCTCTGGTTCCTTGGTTCAAACATGGCTTTGAATTGACGAACCTTCCCACCTTTGATTCTTGCCTCTGACCTCTCATATATCCCTCTTAATTAACTATATTATTATCAAATAATTCAATGTATTATAATAGCCCTTCTCATAAAATCCCAGATGACTAGCTAATGCTTTCTCTGTATCACGACCCATTAACAACAGGGTAATTTTCTTGCACCGTTTCCCTCTGTATCAGCACGATTCTATTAATGTTGTCAAATGTTTGCCTCCCCTCAAGAAAACCACAATGAGCCATTATCTATCAATTCTGGCACATCCTTTGTCATCCATTAAGCTAACACTGACAAAATACTTTATATTCATGGTTTAAAATTGAAACTGGTCTATATGAAGCTGGGTCTGAGGTTTCTTTACCCTCTTTGGGTAATACAGCCACCACAACTTTCTTCTAAGATAGTGGCACTATCCCATCTTTTAAAATATTGTTAAACAAAACCTCATGGATCTTTATCAGTTTCCTCCCTCCAAACCTCCATAGGTATACCATCTATTCCTGGAGACGTGCGTGCTGATTATACATCATCACCATTTGCAGCTATTAATTCTTGAGCCTCGTCTTCCTCTAACCTTGGCACAGTCACGTCTTTTAGAAATGCTTTTCATTTGTGAGTTCTCCTGGTTTCCCTGTTCCTCTGCTTTATATTACGTCTCACAGAAGTTCTGAAGTATCACTAACACCTCTACAGGATCTTTCGCTAGTGTTCTTTTCATAGGCTCCCACAAGTTTAGTGTCAACCCTTTCTACTTTTGATGCCCAAGTCATTGGATTACAGTTTTTGCATTCTGGAATTATAAAAAAAATGCTTACCAGCAACCTTTCTGAACTACTGCATACTATCCAAACACTCCCTTATTTTCCTTTTAGCACTCTGTAATTGCTCTTCTTGTTCTGGGACTGCCCTTCATCTGTAATACTTTAACATTTTATGACCCCTCTAAATAATTCATATTACTTCTTTCCCATCTCTTTCACTATTTCTACCATATTTGTAAACTGCAATTTCATTTTACCCAACTCCTTAGTATCCATTCTGAAGAAATACCTTCCCTAATATTTTGAACCATTTCTACAACCCATTCCTTAAATTCCTATTTTTTTTCACAAATATATAAGAAAAGGCCAGTGTCTTTTTTTTCAACACCATCCACTTCCTTAGCCTTTACTGGTATATGATCTGAATGAAATAGTTTTTGGTACTTTTCAAATGTTTCAATTTGCTCCTATGAAATATAATACAGCCCATTCATTGCATCTTAGGATATATGTAAATAATGTCAGAGTTCCTGATTGTAGACTTGCATCTTCCATTCCAAACATTATCATATACTTCTTCAGAAATATACCCATCTTTTGTAGTATTTTCCCTTCTAGGTCCCCCTAACACAGCTGCACTACTGCAGATCAGTACCAGTCCCCACCCACAGATATCCCCTGCTTAAACCTAATTATTTCTCCAATATAGTCAACAAACGTCCAGTCTTTTACGTAGCTACTACTTGCAGAAGCACATTTCTCCTGTCCAAAGTGCATAGTATAGTAATGATATTTTAGAAATCTTTCATTCATTTCTTACATTCAGTTATTGCTAGTTTTCTTGTGCATTACCTCAGCTACCCAACAACAGTCTAAGTCCAAGGTACTCCTGATTTTTCTAGTCAGCTCCTAGGCTTTTTCCTGACATTGAACCATTTCATTTGGATCAATGGAAAAGGTTTTACTAGCAAGTTCTCTCTATGGGCTTTCTCATTGTCAGAAGAATGAGAAGCAGTGCCCTCCATCGTGCTGAGTCGCTCTTTGCTGGTTATGCATTTTCTCCTTAAAATGTTCTCATACCTCTCAACCTTCAACCTGCAAAAATGAGGAACACTGCCTGTCTTAATGTGGAACAAATGGGCAAAATGTGGAACACTTGCAATTGGTTTACTAAGAACATAAAAGTAGGAGGCACATAGGATGGTTAAACCATGACACCTTTACTTACAGAATAGTTACTTTAATGAAAATATATAATTAGGTTCTATTAACCACTGATGCAAGTTAAAAAATAAATGCTAACACTAAATGTGTGACAGACCCTTTCAATGTGGAACATCAAGGAAAGTGAACTTTAAGACCCCAAATGAGGAACGTTCCTGGAAATGAGGAACACTTGAGAAGCATGAATGTTCTACATTCTAAAAATATAAGATTCTCTATGGAAAATCTTCTAAAAAGAGCTGGTTACAGCAACTTTAATCTTTCTCACACCTGTTTTGCAATGTCCTCTAACTGCAGGGATAAACACTTCTCTTCAGCTTAGTGTACAGTGAATAATCACTTTCCACAAACACTGGTGTCTCCAAATGTAAATACTTTTCCATTCTGTCAGTTTTGTTGGCGGAAGCAGCTCTTTCTGCTGGTATGACTATCTTTACTATTGGGTTGTCAACTGTTCAGAATTTTTCTGGACAGTCCAGAATTAACTCATTCTTTCCAATGGAGCTCTGGAAGTTTGCACTGTAACTTCCAATGGGCGGAACTTAAACTTTTTGGTTGAAACAAATTATGTCCACACATTTCAAACAATTATTCATATCTCTGGAACCATACGTGTTACTAAAGTGTAAATGGAAAACTATTCAGCACAAATTATTTTTAAGAGTGGTAGTATTGTTTTAGTTCTAGGTTTTAAACTGGATTTTATAAGTCACAATAAACACAGTTACTACTGAATTTGTATTATTTTGTAAACAACTTACAATATCTCAGCAACCACTCAAATTACACACACATTGTCAAGAGCATTTTGTTTATCCGAGAGTTTTCATAGGAGACTAAGCAGTTTTGTCTGTGCAACTTGGTTGTTGAGATATTTAGAAAAGCATGAAATTCATGACAATATAAATAAACATTATATGAACAACAATTAATATCTCTCTTTACCTGCACTAGACAAGAGGTCAAACAAACATGGTTTTAACTGCCATTGTACAAACCTTAAGATGAAACCTTTTACTACTTTGTATGCAGCATGTTTTTAAAATTATTAATGAAAATATGTACAAACAATATTTGATGCCTAGAGGCGTCAGTAGGATGTAACTGGAAATGCACCTACAGGCGTCACCCAGCTGTAATGACTTAAGGGACACTGTCACTGAAGAACACAAGAATGTGTTTGATTGTGAACAGTAATATTGTACAGCAATTCCTTTGAGGGGAGGTTAAATGCACACTTCTATTCTGCACGCATTTTGATTTCACGTACATGTCCAAAATTCTTGACATGAAAAGTTGGCACCCCTAATTATAGGTCTGTCTTCTTTATTCACTGTCAAATGTGAAACACGCACATGTTGTGTCTCCTTTCAATTAACAATCGTATTTCAGAATATCAGCCCAGTTACTATTTGTACTTTCATAAAATTACAGTAGAGTCTCAATTATCTAAAATGTTAATTATCTGAACCCAGTCTTCCAAAATTTGTGGGTAGGAAAAATCATAAAAGCCTGAATACGTAAATGTTATACATATTAGCTTGCGCATGTTTTTTGAACTCATAGCCTTGCTTGTGTGTGAAAAATATTCTTTACTGTCCACTGGACTCACTGAATGGTTGAAAAGTGTAATCCGTGAGTGCGGAAAAAACAGATTTTAGAAGGATTTTTTTTATCCAGTTCAATGTATGTTTGATTACCTGAACAAGCTGATTATCTGAACTACCTTTGGTCCCAATTAGTTCGGACAACTGACTCTCTACTATAATGCAGTCTAGGATATCTGTGCACTCCGGTTTCTCACTCTGTATTAAATCAGTTCATGGGAAGCCTCATATTCAGCCACTCTTTCCTTCATTTTAACTTCTGATTCTGGCAGTTTTATCAGCTCATCTGAATAGTTACTTAAAGCTTCTTCCATTTCCTCCAGCCTTTTGTTATTTGATTTCACACACGTATACCATGTATCATTCATTTTTAAACAACTCTGAATGCACTTGATTTATTTTCCACTCCACATTACTGCAAGTAATCTCCTACATCAAACTGAAACAAACAGCTTTTTGCTGAACACCAGCAAGACTCTGCACAACAGAGATTTTCTTCTCCTTTTCTAGTTAATTTTTGCTTATCTCCATATTTATTCTTTGCTAACATCCTGGTAGTACAGTGACTAGTCAGTAACTAAATTGTACACAACCTGCAAGCTGACTTTTTTTTAACTTTTATTTATTTTTTTATTCACACTGGGAGAGCTCTAAGCAACCCGCTCTTCGGAGTGTAGCCATTTTGGAATTCTCCTCTCCTCCATGCAAACTGAACTTCTAGAGTGTCAGGCGTACATAATTCTCTCCCTGAAGCAGCTGGCTTCATCAAGCATTACTACTTGAACCATGAATTCAGAAACAGGCTTCCTCTGGCATCTTGATGCTACAGACAGAGTTCTAAGCTGTTGCCCATTGGCTGTCTTCTGGCCACAGCCTCTTAGTAAAGATTAGTTTTTACTGCTTAAGATTTTCAGTGGCTGTGCACTGTAGAAACCCTTTTAAGGTCAGGACATAATGCACACACGTTTACCATATCAGCCTAACTGTAAAGGCAAACACTGCAGACTGTGCTTATTACCATCCTACTGTGCTTCCCTATGTCTGGACAGACTGCAGGTGCAGATGTATTTCTTTAGTCAGGAACACATCCAAAGCTTGTGATAAGGTTAAGTACTCTAGTCATCTCTTTTTCCCCTCAGCTATAATATAGTCTTTTTTAATACTAAAACTGCAAACCAGTGTGTATGGTCTTTCCCATTCATTCTTTTGCTTGTTCCTCTCCCACTACCTTCTTTTTTGTGCGTGCTCAAATGCCCTTAAAATACACACTGATTTATCAGGGCTTACACCAAGTTTCAACACTTCCATAAAACTGTCTACATCAGTGACTGAGCCTATTAAAATGGAAGACTGCACCTTTCCTTCTGAAAGCACGAGAAATACACATTCATAACAGCTTCCCCCTTTTGATCTGTACTCTGACTACAGAGCTGGAGATTGCAGATTTCCTTTTATCACTCCCACCAGAGGATGCTTTCAAGTGGGGTATTAATTTAATAAAGGAAACATTTCAAATGTGCTACTAAGATAATAACCCCGCCAAAAAAAAAAACAAACAAAAAAAAAACAGCATTATGCTGAGCTGCTGAAGCTTGATGCGCTTAACCAGTGGCCATTACTCTTGTATATCAGCAACTTTTCAGATGTATTTTTAGTTTACTGACTTGCCAAGATCATGACTCACTGTTTCCTGGCTTTTCAAATTTCAAACTGATTTCACAGAGTCCGGGTGTAACTTAGTTCCCAAATAATCTGCTATTCAGAAGGCATCTAAAAAAGCCTGGGTTGCCAGTATTCCTACCAAAAGATATGAATAGTAGTTGTATCCTAAACAGGTTTGGTAAAATGTTTTATAATTCTGCTTCCCTGAACAAAACAATGAACTACCAGACTCAGTGTTGTGTATGGAGTGTATACATCTTTATGGCTACAGCGATCTGCATTTCATACGACGCAACACTCATCTATAGAATTCTCAGACTGATACATGGCTCAGAGAAGATTCATTGCATCTCCTCTATGTCTGTTACTTATTAAGCCTCCTAACTTGAGACTGGGTGTCAGAGAATGTTGGCTAAAACGAAATAAATTGTCTGCATTTGGAAGCACATACAAGTATAATCTTCAGTGGAAATACAGTTTCAGTTCAGTTGTACCCTCGTGAAATTCTATCAGTAGAAGGGAATTTGGCAAAAAAAAAACAAGAAGCTTTGGATCCCAAACTTCATTTTATTCCTCAGTTCAAGTGGGTTAAGCTGGAAAGTTTGAAGTATAGTATGCACCATTCATGCACATTACTGGCAGATCTAGGAGACTCTCTCTCTCTCTAACTTCCCTGTGGGGAAATAAAGGCACCTTGTTGAAGTTTCAAGCAGTTTATTCAGTCAAGAAGGTAGATGGACGAGTGTTCTTGTTCTAATACATTACATTCAGCAGGTCAGTTACTTAAATGCAGTTTGACCTGATGACTGTACTGTATTAGAACAAGAACACTCAAAACTGATAAACTACTTGAAAATTCAACAAGGCGCCTTTATTCGTTCCACAGTAAGGGTATCAGAGTGTGTTGTCTGGATCAGCTAGTTACCAAGTTCAGAACTGTGTCAATGTCTGCGAATATGGTAAGTTGCAAGATTCATTAAGAGAAGACTCAATAATTTTGGTGTAAGAAGCTAAACAATGAAATAATAAGAATTAAGTATCAAGATTAAAAGGATGCTACTGGAGAATTCTAGGGGGAGGTCAGAGTGCTCTCACTATTAAAATTAAAGCATGCAGTAGGTGTGGCTACAAGTATTACATGTACTGACCTGCATTCCTGAAAAATCTAAGCTGGCATTTTGTAAAAGCAAAAGTAAATGTATTTGAATGCATGTGCAAATTGTTGAACAGAAGCATGATAAGAAGCCAGTTGTTGGTACTGCTAAATGAAAATGTGACACTGTGAAGTCTGAAAATGTTTGAGACATCTAAAGCAGTGAGAAAGAAATAGTTGGAATAAATTAATACAGAAATTAACTTAACCATGAGTGTGGAGTGCAATACCTTGTAAAAAATGTCTTTAACTGGGATTAGAAAACAGGTACCGGAAAGCTGTATATACATTGTTAACCTACTCTGTACAGTCTGGTACTATCAGATCAAAACTGCTCAAGTATATGCACAAAATTCTTAACTTATTTAAAATTTTGGATAGTTTGTCTTGTGAGAAGTTCTGGATGGCAAAATGAACCAGAAATGTAAAAAGTGAAGACTGTTTACATTTGCAATTCTGTGACCGATTCTAAAAACATTTCCAATATTGCGACAATGATATCATGCATGCTTATGCCAATATACTCAGAAACTTGAACAAACTTTCTAGAAGAATATCAGACAAAATAAGATGCATTACCAGTGATTTATTCTCCATGGAATGTACCAGTAGGTTTCAGGAGTAAATATGAATGAGAACAGAAAACTTGCACGTCTTTAGCAGAAATTACAGCCAACAGATTTAGCAAGCAGTATGGTCACTGATGTAAAGCATGACAAAATGGGCTTTTGTATGGCCCACAAAATATGAATACTCATTGTTTATACTTGTATTAATAACCTCAAAAATGCCAAATGCCAAGTTTTTTCCCCAGTGCTACATGTAAATCTTGGCTTCTGGCAGATAAATCTAGGTGAAGCAAGCTCCAAATAGTGTATTTTTACCATGCTATTACAAAGGTATACATTCTGACTGCAAATGAAGACAGGATGTTGCATAAATAAAAGTTATGTACTGGACTGTTGCAGTCATTACATTTGGGTTATCCTGCTGGCAGGTTGCCCTCAGATGGCCTGAATTCCAAAGTCTTGGGTCCTGCGTTGGTTGCTGTCGCTTCTTCCCTGACATCAGTTCGTCAGGGGGATTAAAAGATGCAGCCGACACCATTTTATTCAGTTTTTCTTGCCCCAGATGTCAGGTGCCCCCAAAAGGGTAGGCTAAAATTATGTAAATAAAACATGCATGTACCAAAATAAGCTTTACCTTCATCTATAAGCAAATACACCAGCAAGGTTGTATAGATTAGAGAAGTAAAGATAAGTTCCAGCAAAAATAAGGGGGATGGTGGGTGGGTAACCTGGACTGCAACAGTGAATACACTCGAACATCTACATTTATGGTAAGTGTACACAACTGTACTATGTTCTGTGTGTTGCAGTCATTACATCTGGGTTGAGTCCCAAAGCTATGGTTGGGGGGCTGGAGCTAGACAGCATTAGGAGTGGCTATTAGGCCCTGCAGAACTGCAGTGGCAAAGCCTGCCCTGGATTTAGAGTAAAGAGGCAGATTGTAATGTTTTGTAAAGGTATGCACTGAACTCCAAGTAGCAGTCTCTAAAATGTCTTTGGTTGGTACTCCCCTGAGAAAGGCTGCAGAAGTGGCTGCAGCACTGGTTGAATGTGGCCTAATGCCCTTAGGCACTGGGTTTGCCATGCTGTGAGTAGCAGAAATGGATGCAGTGACCTATCCACTTTGAAATAGTCGGCTTGGAGATAGCCTTTCCTTGTGATGCTGTGGCATATGCCACTAGTAATTGTTCTGTCTTTCTGAAAACTTTAGTTTTGTCCAAGTAGAATCTAAGTTGTCTGTGTACATCCAAAGAATGCAGAATTTTCTCCTCCTTGATCTGTGGATTTGGATAAAAAGTTGGCAAATGAATTGTTTGGTTAAGGGCTACACTGGATACCACCTTAGGCATAAAAGTAGGGTTTGTTCTCAGAGACACCCTGTCTGGATAAAAAATGATAAAGGGTTCCACAGCCATGAGAGCCTGTAGCTCTGAAACTCATCTTGCAGAAGTTATTGCTAGGAGCAGAGCCGTTTTCCAAGGTAAGAATTTTATACCCGCAGTAGCAGCTGGCTCAAAAGGAGGTAAGGTTAGTTTTTCCAATACATAATTGAGGTCCTATGCAGGTATTGGCGTTCTCCTTGGAGGCCTTAAGTTTTTGGCTCCTCTGAGCTACTGCCTTAATAAAGGATGAGAAAAGAGTGGTGGCTTTGCATTGTAATGAGCCGAAATGGCAGAGGCATGGATTTTAATTGATGAAAAAGATAGGCCTTTGTCCAGCATCTCAGTTAAGTATTGCAAAATCTGAGGAATAATTTGGGAAAGCTGCATCAGTTTCTTGAGCTTGGTTCCAAGCGCAAAATCTCTTCCATTCCCCAGCATAGGATTTTCTAGTACTAGGCCTTCTGGCTTCTAAAATGACATCCATCACAGCTTTACTGAGAGGTGTGGTTTGTATGGTTACATTATCCGCCATGCTGCCAGGTTTAGGGTCCTGAGTTGGCTGTGCAGAATCTGATTGTTTTGCTGGGACAGTAGATGAGGTATTTGAGGTAAGGTCCAGTCTGGGCATTGGGACAATTTCCTTAAGATTGGATACCAGTACTGGCGTGGCCAGTCTGGGGCAATCAATCATTTTTGGTTTCTCCTGCCTGATCTTTAGGAGTACCTTCTGGGGGAGGAGAGGCAGTGGAGGAAAGGCATATACTGATAGGTTTGTCCAGTTGAAAGATAAGGCGTCCACTTTCCAAGCTTGTCTGTGATAAGTCCTTGTGCAGAATCTTTTTAGTTGATTGTTTTGAGGGGAGGCAAATAGATCTATGTCTGGGCGTCCCCATTTTTTTGTTATCATGCTGAAGACTTGTGGATCCAGGTGCCACTCGTGGGGATCCATGAGGTTTCTGCTTAGTTCGTCTGCCAGAGTATTTTCCTTTCCTGCCAGGAATTGTGCCTGCAGATGAACTTGGTAAGTCAATGCTGTGTCCCATAAAGCCATGGCTAGTCTGCACAGGGGATAGGAATGAGTGCCCCCCTACTTGTTTATGTACCACATGACCGTGGTGTTGTCTATTTATCAGTAGTTGTCCTGGATGAAGTAGGTCCTTGAAGGCTGTCATGGCATTTTGAACAGCTAGCATCTCTTTTTGATTGATATGTAGATGCTTTTGGTTTGTGGACCAGGTGCCTGAATGCCTCTTCCTGCCATGTGTGCCCCCAGGCATAATCTGATGCATCCGTTGTTAGGCTCTGCCTGGCTGGGGGGTAGTGAGAATGGCTGTCCCTTGTTTTAGTGACAAGCCTTTGCCCACCATTGAAACTCCTGTTGCAGGCAGGGAATTAGAGTAATCATTGTTTCCAGACTGTGGCAATGTTGTGTCCAGACGCTTTTTAGGTACCAATGAATTTTCCTCATATGCAGTCTTGCATATGGAATTAGTAAGATGCAGGATGCCATGAAGCCCAAAGCCTGCAGAATTTTTCTTGCAGATTAACTGGGCCTTTGTTGCCATTTCCTTGAAATAGGTAGTCAGTTGCCATTGTTTGTCTGGAGTGAGATAAGCCATCTGGGCAGTTGTATTTAAGCTTGCACCCAGGAATATTATCTCTTGAGAGGGTACTAGTTTTGATTTCTTTTTGTTGACTGTATACCCTAGTCATGTTAAAAGTCTCATCACAAACGTCAGATGCTGTAGTAGAATGTCCTTGTTCTCTGCTTGTATGAGGCAGTCGTCCAAGTAAGGATATATTTGTATTCCTCTTTGTCTGCAGTAAGCAATTACTGGTGCCAGGCACTTTGTGAAGACCCTGGGCACAGTAGATAAGCCAAAGGGCAGGGCAGAGAATTGGTAATGGTTTGAGCTAGCCTTGAATCTGAAGTATCTTCTGCATGATTGTCTGATTGGGACATGTAGGTATGCCTCATTTAGGTCTAAAGTCACGAGCCAAGCCTTGCTGCCCAACATGGGCAGAAGCTGCTGTAATGTCAACAACTTGATTTTTGGTATATCCAGGAAAGTGTTTAGAATAGATAGGTCCAGTATTGGTCTCCATGCTTTGTCCTTTCTGGGTACCAAGAACAGTCTTAAGTAAAATCCTTGTCCCTGCTCTTGCTGTGGCACTTGTTGAATAGCCTTCATGTCCATGAGAGCTGCGACTTGTTTTTGAGTCTCTGCCCATTGATTTTTTGGCAGGTCTGGCCAACCTTTTGCCCTTGGCAGGGTATGGAAATGAAACTTGTAGCCTTGTTACACTATGTCTAAAACCCATTTGTCCTGGGTTATAATGTGCCAATTTTGAGAAAAAAGTTCTAGTTTTCCCCCTAAGGGTGCTGCCAGAAGATAAGTGATTGGTGCAGGCAGGGGGAAGTCATTGGGACTGTTTCCTGCATGATTGTGATTTGTCTTCTCCACCTTTGGAGGTAGAAGCACTCCACTGCTTAGACCTGTAGGATCCTTGCGGCTGTGATCTGCCTCTGGGGCATCTGGATCTGCCCCTTTGAGGTCTGTCTGAGACTGGAAAGGACCAATTCTTTGTAGGCCAGTGTCTGCTAAATCTAGCTGGCTGTACCTGTAAGAAATCCTTGACCGTTTGCATAGATTTAGCTTTGTCCTCCATTTTCTTTAACACCTCTTCTGCCTTGACAAAAAACAAGGTATCATGTTGTAAAGGAGCAGCTAATAATTTTGCTTTAACATGGTCAGGCAGATTTTGTTCCTTTAACCAAGCATGCCTCCTAATGACAGAACCCGTAACAGCGGCCCTGCAGGAGGCCTCCAGAGAATCAAACCCACATTGCAAAGTATGCTTTCCAACTTGTTCAGCTGCATGCAATAAATCCTGCATTTCTTTGTTTTCTGCACATTCTGAATTTGCCATCATTTTCTGTTTAAGCAGTGTCATGATATATTGCTGATATTTGAGCATATGAAATTGACAATTTAAGGCCCTTATAGCCAAAGTAGCAGACGTGTAAATCCTTTTTCCCCATCTATCCAGTGCCCTTGAATCCCTGTCAGGGGGGTAGGGTTTTTTGCAGTAGAAGCCTTGACCCCTTTTGGACCCTGAGAAATAGTTTCTGGGTCTGCAGTAGGGTTTTTGAAAATGCATTTATAAGAGTCAGGGACCCTGTAGTATCTGTCTGGCTTAACAGGAGCTAGAGGTAAAGAGTCAGGGGATAGACTAGACTCTGAGAACACATCATTTACAATGTCCAACACAGGTGGAATAGTTAGAGGCCTGTGTTGAGGTAGTAAAAGGAAGTCTCTGAGCCTTTTCTTAGATTCTGAAAAATCTTGGCTCTCCCCAGTGGAAGTGCTCCCTCATGGTATGCAAGATTTCCCCAAAAGAGTAGTCCTCAGGAGGAGAAGCTGAAGGAATTGATTCTTCAGTATCAGAATCCTCATAGGGGGAAGAGAATATTCCTGATCAGAAGAAATGGAAACCTGATCTGAGGATTCATAGTCTGTCTTTTGCCTAGGCCTGTTATCAGGAGGGGGATGGGAACCCCTGAGTTAAGGTAATTAAGTCTTCGGCCATTTTGAGCATCTGTTTTTTGGGCATGGAGGCCTGTCCTTGTGGCTGGTGAACTTGTTTCTTTGCCTTTAAAGGTGTTTTAGTCTTTGAAGTCAGTTTAATATATGATTGTTTAGGTCTGAATACACCCTCAGAAGCCGATGCCTGCTCAGCGGCTCCGGACCCATCTGAGGGAATAATCTCCGAGGCTCCAATACCTTGAGTTTCCAGCGGCCTGGCCGACTCCACGTGAAAGTCGGTAGCGGCCTGCGACTCTGAAGTAGCGGGTGTCAGGGGCTGCGATAGCGCCTCACTGAGAACTGGCGACTTGCTTAGGAGAAGCTTCGTCGGTTTTGGACCTCGGTTGCCTGTCTTTCTTTGTGTTTTTTGTGAACTCCGGTAGTCGGATGGCTATCCAACGACATTGTATAATTAAATCTTCGCCCAAAATAGCTTAATGCAAAAATCATACCGGCACTTAATAGTGCGTTGGTTAAATCTAGCACAAAACCGACAACTAGCAATGTCGTGGTCAGGGCCTAGGCAAGGAATACAGTAAGAATGAAAGTCCTTATGAGGTATTTGCTTCCCACAAGAAATACAATTATTAACTTTTTCTGACATCGGTCTGGAGCAAGAAAAAAAGTTTCCCCAATGGGATACTTAGCTTTTAATGAAGACTTCGGATCTGAAACTCGAACACGAAAATCTCAGGAGTTGGCCGACCGGCACTTGCGAACTGCTTCTGCTACGGGCACCGCGTGGCAAGAAAGACTGAATAAAATGGCGTCGGCTGCATCTTTTATACCCCTGACAAACTGACGTCAGGGAAGAGGCGACAGCAATCGACGCAGGACCCAAGACTTTGGAATTCAGGCTGACTGAGTGCAACCTGCCAGCAGGATAACCCAAATGTAATGACTGCAACAGTGAAACACGAAGAACATCAGCAATATACACAGGAGATGTCAGGAGGAAGGAAGAAGACAACATGGCTCTAGTGTTATGGTAATACATAACTTTCATATCAAATGTTGTCTTTACTGTTCAAATCAACCTGTGGGTCAGAGTTCCCTGCCATAAACTGTGTGGTATCAGGAACCAAATAAAGATGTATATCTGAACTGACTCTAGTTTACAACAGGAGACAGAGACACAATGGGGAGAGAGATGTCTTTCACAGAATAAACAAAAGAAAAGCAGTCAGACAGCCAATCAGGACAGGGTCACCTTAGATACTGTTTTTCCAATTTTAGTTTTAGAAAATGATGCAAACTGATTCAATTTCTGGACATGTTTGCTTCAATTGAAATAACGTCTTAGCTGTCAGTGAACATCTAAGCAGTGAACCAAGTACTTTCCCCTTTTTACTGAAATTGTGAAAGAAAACTGGAAGCTGGAGAGAATGGTTCAAATTAGATTCCTGAGGCCACTATGGGGGAGGAAGGCAACTCAACTCTGTCCTTGTAGAAAACTAGATAAGGAGGTACACTAGTCAAGGCATGAAACAGACACTCCTCCACGGTAGCTGCAACCAAAATCAGTGTTTTCCAAGAAAATAATTTTAAATCATTAGTTTCCTAAAGTTCAATGGGAGCTCTCATCAGGACCTGCAGCACAAGACCATCCCAAGGTGGAAGAGATCTCTCACTGGAGGCCTAAGCAAAGAGGTGCCTTTCAAAAAGGCTTAGGAAGTTCTCAAGGAAACTAATGGAAGTTGGCCCTGACCAAAGTACAGTTTTGTACCTACCATAAATGTAGATGTTCGAGTGTAGACACTGCTGCAGTCATTACACTTGGGGTTATCCTGCCGTCAGGCGGTTCCCCAGTCGGCCTGAGTTCCAAAGTCTTGGTCCGGCGTCGGTTGCTGTCGCTTCTTCCCTGACGTCAGTGCGCCAGGGGGATATAAGATGCAGCCGATGCCATTTTCTTCAGTTTTTCTTGTCCCAGATGTCAGATGCCCCCAAATAGGTAGGCCTTTCAAATTGCTAGTAAAATATATATAATAGAAAAGCAAACAACCATTTTTAATTACCAGCAAATACTCCCTTTAGGAAATAAGGGTAGAAGACCTAGGTACGTACCAGAAAGTAAGAGGGGAAGGAGGGAGGGTAGCCTGGACTGCAGCAGTGTCTACACTCGAACATCTATATTTATGGTAGGTACAAAACTGTACTATGTTCATCGTGTGACACTGCTGCAGTCATTACACTTGGGTGGAATCCCAAAGCTGAGGTAGGGAGGCTGGATCTATAAGGCATTAGTGGTGGCTATAAGGCCCTGCAGCACAGCAGTGGCAAAGCCAGCTCTGGATTTGGAATATAAAGGCAAATGGTAATGTTTGGTGAAGGTATGTACAGAACTCCATGTTGCTGCTTCTAAAATATCCTTGGTAGGCACTCCCCTGAGGTAGGCAGTTGAAGTGGCTGTTGCCCTGGTGGAGTGATATCTAATCCTGCTAGGTACAGGTTTTCCCATGGTGTGTATAGCAAAAAACGTATACAGTGAGCTATCCACTTTGAAATAGTCTGCTTTGAAATGGCTTTTCCCTGTGCTCCTGCAGTGTATGCTACCAATAATTGCTCAGATTTTCTGAAAGCTTTGGTTTTTGTCCAAGTAGAAGCGTAACTGTCTGTGAATGTTCAAGGAATGTAGTAGTCTCTCCCCTTTGTTCTGTGGTTTTGGATAAAAGGTTGGCAAGTGAATAGTCTGGTTTAGAGCCACACTTGATACTACCTTTGGCATAAACGTAGGGTTAGTTCTTAAGGACACCCTGTCCTGGTGGAAGATGAGGAAAGGTTACACTGCCATTAGTGCCTGTAATTCTGAAACTCTTCTTGCTGATGTTATTGCCAGTAGCAGAGCAGTCTTCCAAGAGATGTATTTTAATTTTGCTGTGTTAGCTGGCTCAAAAGGAGGTAAAGTTAATGTTTCCAAAACAAAGTTGAGGTCCCAAGTTGGTGTAGGTGCTCTACAGGGCGGTCTCATGTTTTTAGCCCCTCTGAGGTACTGTTTAAGCAAAGGATTTGAAAAAATTGGTGGATCCGTGTTGTAATGAGCAGAAATGGCTGAGGCAAGAATCTTGATGGATGAGAACGAGAGACCCTTGTCCAGCATCTCAGTTACGTATTGAAGCATCTGAGGAATGTTTGGGACAAGAGGGTCAAGGCTGTGTGCTTGGTTCCAGGCACAGAATCTCTTCCATTTATCCGAGTAGGCTTTCCTGGTGCTAGGCCTTCTGGCCTCCAGAATGACATCCATAACAGCTTTGGAGAGAGGCAATGCTTGCTTGGTTAAGGAATTTTCCATGCAACTAGATTTAAGGTCTTTAGCTGGCTGTGAAGTATCCGATTGTTGTGTTGTGTCAACAGCTGTGGGATTTGAGGCAAAATCCAGGGTGGTTCTTGTGCTAAGTTCTTTAAGATTGGGTACCAGTGCTGGCGTGGCCAGTCTGGTGCAATCAGGATCATCTTTGGCTCTTTCTGCCTGGCTTTTATGAGTACCTTTGGAAGGAGAGGTAGAGGTGGGAACGCGTATACTTGTAGTTTTTTTCCAGCTGAATGAGAGGGCATCCACTTTCCATGCTTGTGGATGGTAGCTCCTTGTGCAGAATTTCTGTAGTTGGCAGTTCATTGAGGATGCAAACAGATCTATGTCGAGTTTCCCCCATTTTTGTGCCATCATTCTGAATATTTGTGGACTCAATTGCCATTCGTGAGGAACCATGATGTTTCTGCTTAGGTCGTCTGCCAGTGTGTTTTTCTCTCCTGGCAGGAATTGTGCCTGCAGATGAACTTGGTAGTTTAAAGCTGTGTTCCGCAAGGTCATGGCTTGTTGGCAGAGGGGGTAGGAGTGTGTGCTCCCTTGCTTGTTTATGTACAACATAACTGTGGTGTGGTCTGTCTAATAGTAGTTGTCCTGGATGTAGCAGGTCCTTGAAAGTTATAATTGCATTTTGTACAGCTAGCATCTCTTTTTGATTGATGTGGAGATGTCTTTGTTCTGCGGGCCACTCACCCTGAATACATTTTCCTGCCACGTGTGCTCCCCAGGCGTAATCCGATGCATCTGTTGTCAGTATCTGCCTGGCTGTGGGTTGAGTAAAAGGCTGTCCCTTGTTGAGGTGACAAGCTTGAGCCCACCATTGAAACTCCTGTTGAAGGCAAGGAATTAGTGGTATAACTGTTTCCAAATTTTGACAGTGTTGAGACTATACACTCTTTAGGTACCATTGTAGTTTCCTCATATGCAGTCTGGCATATGGAATTAGTAGTATGCAAGATGCCATGTAGCCCAAGGCCTGCAGAATTTTTCTTGCAGGGAGATGGGTTTTTGTTGCCATTAAATGAAAATATTGAGTCAGTTGTCCTTGCTTGTCTGGCATGAGATAAGCCATCTGGGCCATTGTGTTTAAGCTGGCACCCAGGAATATTATCTGTTGTGAGGGCACTAGTTTTGATTTATTTTCGTTTACTGTGTAACCCAGGCAACTTAACTGTTTTACGTACGCCAGATGCTTTAGAAGAATGTTCTTGCTCTCTGCTTGGATCAGGCAGTCGTCCAGGTATGGGTAAATCTGATTTCCTTTTTGTCTGCAAAATGCAATTACTGGTGCCAGGCACTTTGTGAAGACCTGGGCGCAGTAGATAAGCCAAAGGGCAGTGCAGAGAATTGATAGTGCATTGAACCTGCTAGAAACCTGAGGTATCTTCTGCAGTTTTGTCTGATAGGGACATGCAGGTATGCCTCTGAGGTCCAAAGTCACGAGCCAAGCTTTCTTGCCCAGCATGGGAAGAAGCTGCTGTAGTGTCAACATTTTGAATTTCGGAACATCCAGGTAAGTGTTCAGAGAAGAAAGGTCCAAAATGGGTCTCCAGGCTTTGTCCTTTCTGGGAACCAGAAAGAGTCTTGAGTAAAATCCTTGTCCTTGCTCTTGTGGTGGCACCTTTTGAATAGCTCTCATGTCCATGAGCCTCTGCCCATTGATTTGGTGGCAGATTTGGCATTCCCTTTAACCTTGGAAGAGTGTGAAAGTGGAACCTGTAAACCTTGAGATATGATGTTGAGAACCCATTTATCTTTGGTGATGCAATGCCAACTGTGACAGAAAAGAGCCAATTTTCCTCCTAAGGGGGCTGCCAAGAGAGAGCTGTTTGGCAGCTGTAGTGGGAAGTCATTGAGACTGTTTTTTATAAGGCTGAGGCCTGTCTTCCCCTTCTTTCTGGCATGGTGTACCCCATTGTCAAGGTCTGTAAGGGCCTTGTGTCTGACCTCTACCTCTTGGACGTCTATATCTGCCCCTTTGAGGTCTGTCTGACTGGAAAGGACCAATTTTTGTTGGCCAATTTCTGCTAAAACGAGGAGGTTGAACCTGTAAGAAATCTTTGACCATTTGCATAGATTTTGCCTGGTCCTCCATCTTTTTTAATACCTCCTCTGCCTTAACTCCAAACAACACATCCCACTGCAAAGGTGCATCCAGTAATTTGGCTTTAACATGATCTGGTAGCGTACGTTCTTTTAACCAAGCATGCCTTCTAATGACAGAGCCTGTAACTGCTGCTCTACAGGAGGCCTCTAAGGAATCAAAACCACATTGCAAAGTATGTTTTCCCACTTGTTCAGCTGCATGCAATAAATCCTGCATTTCTTTCAAATTAGGAGGATCTGAATCTGGAAGCATCTTTTTTTTCAACTGAGACATTAAAAATTGCTGGTATTTTAGCATGTGAAACTGGCAATTCAAGGC
Organism: Protopterus annectens; assembly: GCF_019279795.1. Lineage (NCBI taxonomy): Eukaryota > Metazoa > Chordata > Ceratodontiformes > Protopteridae > Protopterus > Protopterus annectens. Next base: position 1,946,775,067 of record NC_056737.1, read on the forward strand.
TTTCATGGCTAAAGTTGCAGATGTATAAACTTTCTTGCCCCATCTGTCTAATGCTCTGGAATTTCTGTCAGAGGGGACTGGGTTTTTAGCTGATGAGGCCTTAATCCCTTTGGGTCCCTGAGAAATAGTTTCAGGGTCATCAACAGGGCTTTTGTATAGAAATTTGTTAGTCAGGGACTCTAATATCTATCTGGCTTAACTGGGGCTGGAGGTAAGGAGTCAGGGTTTAAGCTGGATTCCGTATATACATCATCCACAATATCTAACACTGGCGGAATAGCAAGGGGTCTTGTGTTGAGGCAATAAGAGGAAGTCTCTGAGCCTTTTCTTGGATTCTGAATAATCCTGGCCTTCCCAGTGGAAATGCTCCCTCATGGTATGCAAGGTCTCCCCAAAGGAGTAGTCCTCAGGCGGAGAGGCTGATGGAATTGATTCCTCAGCATCCGAATCCTCATAAGGGGGTAAGGAATACCCTAGGTCTGAGGATGAGTCAGAGGAAATGGACACCTGGTCTGAAGATTCATAGTCTGCATCTTGTCTCGGCCTTTTATCTGGAGGGGGTTGGGACCCTCTGATCAGGGTGATTAGGTCTTCGGCCATTTTTAGCATTTGTTTCTTAGGCATGGAAGCCAGCCCTGGAGATTGCTGTGTCTGTTTCTTTGCTTTTAAGGGAGGCTTAGACTTAACAGAGAGTTTAATGGTTAACTGGGCAGGTCTGAAAACACCCTCTGAAGCTGTGGATTGTTCAGCTACTTCAGTTCCCTCTGTAGGATTAAGTTCGGTAATCTGAGTAGCAAGGGCATCCGAAGGCCCAGCCAGCTCCACGTGGGAGTCGGAGGCAGTCTGTGGTTCTATAGAAGCAGTCGTCAGGGGCTGCGTAGGTGCCTCGCTGAAAACCGGCGACCGGCCTAGAAGAGGCCTCGTCTTCAGTCTTGGGCATCAGATGCCTGTCCTTGCGCTTTTTATGAATTCCAGTCGTCGGTAGTTCCAACGGCATGGTGTAATTAAATTTTCTGCCAAAATAATGTCGGGCAAAATCAAACCGACAATTAATAGTGCGCTTGTTAAACCTAGCACAAAACAGACAACCAGTGACATCGTGGTCTGGGCCTAGGCATGGGATACAGTAGGAGTGGAAATCCTTATGAGGTATTTGCTTCCCACAAGAAATACAATTATTAACTTTTACTGACATCAGTCTGAGGCAAGAAAAAGTTTCCCCAACAGGGTACTTAGCTTTTTAGAAGACTTTGGTTCTGGATTCGGAATGAAAAACTCAGGAGTCGGCCGACCGGCACTGGCGAACTGCTTCTGCTTCGGGCACCGTACTGCAAGAAAAACTGAAGAAAATGGCGTCGGCTACATTTTATATCCCCCCTGGCGCACTGACATCTGGGAAGAAGCGACAGCAACAGACGCTGGACCAAGACTTTGGAACTCAGGCCGACTGGGGAACCGCCTGACGGCAGGATAACCCCAAGTGTAATGACTGCAGCAGTGCCACACGATGAACATCATAAAAATTGAATACAGCCAACAACTGAACTTTAGTAGTGAAATAACTAGTGCCAAAATTAAAAAAGTTCAGCTAAAAATTCCAGAACAGCATCCAGAGGCGCTAAAAAGAGATCAATGTCTTTAGAAGCATACCAAAAGGAAAATCTCTTCCATTTGCTAATGTACACTTTTCTGGTAGAAGATTTCTAAGATTACAATGGGATATGCACTACTCCCTAGGAAAGCCTGGGATCTCTGGCCATCACTAGAATTGGAAGAACCAAATTGCCAGTCTGAGGGCCTTTAGGTTTGGCTAAGGCTGACCCGAGGAATGGGAAATTAAATTTAGAGTAAGATCTAAGACTCAAGGAGGGTGTCTGAGATGAGGCCACAGAAAGTGGAAAAAAAGTACAGTTGTGTACACTTACCATAAATGTAGATGTTCTAATGTATTCACTGTTGCAGTCATCACACTTGGGTTATCTGCCTACAGGTAGCCCTCAGTCGGCCTGAATACCAGAGTCTTGGGATTTCTGCGTCAGATGCTGTCACCTCTTCCATGATGTCAGGGGTATAAAACATGCTGCCGACGCCATTACATCAGTTTTTCTTGCCCAAGATGTAAGAAGCGCCCAAAATAGGAAGCAATTACATGGTGTGGAACACCTCCAGTAAAAAGTAAATACCATTGCCATGAGCTATGGCAAAAAAAGAGGATAGGTAGAAAGTATAGAAAATTCAGGGGGCTGGAGGGAGGTTATCCAGGACTGCAACAGTGAATACACTCAGACATTTATGGTAAGTGTACACAACTGTACTATGTTCTTTGTGTTTCACTGCTGCAGTCATCACACTTGGTCGATTCCCAAAGCTGAGGAAGGGTGGAGACAGTCAAGAAGCATTAGGGCTGGCTAGCAGGCCTTGTAAGACTGCTGTGGCAAATCCAGCTCTGGATTTAGAAGAGATAGGTAAGTGGTGATGTTTGGTGAAGGTGTGTACAGAACTCCAGGTTGCAGCCTCCAGGATGTCCCTGGTAGGGACTCCACAGAGAAATGCTGTAGAGGTTGAGGTAGCCCTAGTGGAATGAGTTCTGATCTCCTGTTGGGTAGGTTTTCCATGGTGTTTGTAGCAGAAATGGATGCAGTGTGCTATCCATTTGGAAATGGTTTGCTTTGAAATGGCTTTGCCCCCTGCCCCTGTAGCAAAGCTGACTAGCAGCTGGTCAGATTTTCTGACAGGTTTAGCCCTGTCAAAGTAGAACCTGAGCTGTCTGTGCATGTCCAAGGAGTGCAGGATCCCTTCCACTTGATTCTGAGGATTAGGGAAAAAAGTTGGTAAATGGATGGATTGGTTTAAAGCCACACTGGATACCACCTTGGGCATAAATGATGGGTTAGTCCTGAGGGAAACCCTATCCGCATGGAAGATAATGAAGGGTTCCACTGCCATAAAGGCCTGTAACTCAAACACTCTTCTTGCTGAAGTGATGGCTAGAAGTAAGGCTGTTTTCCAAGAGAGGAACTTTAACTTTGCTGTAGCAGGTGGCTCAAAAGGGGGAAGTGTGAGCTTCTCTAGTACAAAGTTAAGGTCCCAAGCAGGAGTGGGAGCTCTCCTTGGGGGTCTCAAATTGTTAGTTCCTCTCAGGAACTGCTTGATCAAAGGGTGAGAGAAGAGGGATGGCTCAGTATTGTAGTGAGCTGAGAAGAGGGATGGCTCAGTATTGTAGTGAGCTGAGATGGCAGAGGCATGAATCTTAATCGATGAGAAGGATAGGCCTTTGTGGAGCAGCTCTGGCTGGATAATCTAAAATTTGAGGTAAGGTGGGCATGCTGCGTCCTTTCCCTGAGACTGGCTCCAAGGACAATATATTTTCCACTTTTCTGAATAGGATTTCCTAGTACTAGGCCTCCTGGCCTCAAGGATGACATCCGGCACCTGTTTGCTGGGGGTTGCTGGTGATGTATTCAGGGAATAAGCCAGGCTGCCATATTCAGGATATGCAGCTGAGGATGCAAAATCTGTCCCTCCTGCTGGGACAGCAAAGAGGGGGTCTGATGTAGGTGCTAGGGTAGCACTGCTGTCAGACTGCGTAGGAGTGGGTACCTGTGCTGGCGTGGCCAGTCTGGTGCAATAAGGATTGTCCTTGGCCTGTCCTGTTTGATCTTGAGTAGTACTTTTGAGAGGAGGGGCAGAGGGGAAAAGGCACAGATTGAAAGGTTTTCCCATGTAAAGCATAGGGCATCCACTTTCCATGCTTGGCTGTGGGGAGTTCTGGTGCAGAATTTGCTCAATTGATGGTTTTGGGGGAAGCAAAGAGGTCCACCTCTGGTGTCCCCCACCTGTGGATTAGAAGCTTGAATAAGCCGAGTTTCAGTTTCCACTCGTGTGGGTCCATAAGATTTATGCTTAAGTCGTCTGCTAGTGAATTTTGTTAGCCTGGCGGGAACTGAGCTTGCAAGTGCACTTGATTGCTCAAGGCTGTGTTCCACAGAGAGTGGGTAGGAATGGGTTCCCCCCTGCTTGCTCAAGGCTGTGTTCCACAGAGAGTGGGTAGGAATGGGTTCCCCCCTGCTTGTTTATGTACCATGCAACTGTGCTGTTGTCCGTCTTTATCAAGAGTTGTCCTGGAAGGATAAGGTATTTGAAGGCTGTCAGTGCATTCTGTACAGCTAACACTTCTTTTTGATTGATATGCAGGTGAATTTGTCCTGGGCTCCATTTGCCTTGAATGCTTTTGCCTGCCATGTAAGCCCCCCATGCATAGTCTGATGCATCTGTTGTCAGGGTTTGGGCAGCAGGGGGTTGAGTGAAAGGGAGCCCCTTGTGGTTGCAAGCCTCTGCCCACCAAAGGAACTCTGTCCTTGGGCAAGGAATGATAGGAATCACTGTTTCCAGGTCCTGAGAATGTTGACACCAGAGACTTTTTAAGTACCAGTGAAGCTTCCTCATATGCAGTCTTGCATATGGAATTAGGATAATGCATGAGTCCATGAACCCCAGGGCTTGCAGTATTTTTCTTGCAGATGGCTGGGTTTGAGTGGCCAGTAGTTTTTAAGTAATCTGTAAAATAAACCTGCTTTTCTGGAGTTAGGAATGCCATCTGGGAAGTTGTGTTCAAGCTTGCTCCCAGGAATACAATCTTTTCGCTGGGTACCAGCTGTGATTTATTTTCGTTGATGGTATACCCCAGAGAAGTTAGGAGTCTCTTTACAAGTGTCAGGTGCTGAAGTACAATTCCTGACTGCCTGAATCAGGCAATGATCCAAGTATGGATAACTTTGAATATTTCTCTGCTTGCAGTATCCAATGGCTGGAGCCAGGCACTTTGTGATGTGCCAAAGGGAAGTGCAGAGAGCCAGCCCTGAACCATACATATTTCCTGCAAGATTCCCTTATGGTGATGTGCAGATAAGCTTCTTTTAAGTCTAGGGTGACCAGCCAGGAGTCCTTGGCTTGCATAGGAAGCAGCTGCTGGAGTGTAAGCATTTTGAATTTTGGTACCACCAGGAAATTGTTGAGAATTGACAGATCCAAGATAGGGCGCCAGGAGTTCTCTTTTCTGGGCACCAGGAACACACTGGAGTAGAAACCCTGTCCCCTTTGCTCTGAGGGAACAGGTTTAATAGCCCTAATACTGAGAAGAGAAAGTACTTGCTTTTGGGCCTCTGCCCACTGGTTTGGAGGAAGGTCTGGCAATCCGCTTGGGGTTTGCAGTGAGTGGAAGTAGAAGGAATAGTAGGTAATATACTCCCAGTTTTTTGCATGCAGGGCGAGTTTTCCTCCTAGGGGTGCAAGTACTTGGGCATGGCTGGGAAGGATGAAGGACAGATCATTGTGAACTTTTTCCACGGGGGGGGGGGGGTTACCACTTCCTGATTTTGAGGTGGGAGCACTCCATTGTTTAGATCTGTGCATACCCTGAAACTGTAGTCTTTGTGGTCTGCTGCCCCTGGGTTTGGACTGAGAAGGTGTGGGAGGGACTGGAAAGGACCAGTTTTTTGAAGGCCAATGCCTACTGAATCTAGGTGGCTGTACTGGAAGAAATCTTTAACAGTTTGCATAGATTTAGCTCTTTCCTCCATCTTTTTAAGAACTACTTCTGCTTTTGTGCCAAACAAACATTCTTGGTTTAATGGAGCATCTAGTAATTTTGCTTTGACATGGCCCGGCAAGATTTGTTCCTTCAGCCAAGCATGTCTTCTCCGAACAGACCCAGTGACAGCAGCCCTGCAAGATGCTTCTAAGGCATCAAAACCACACTGCAAAGTATGTTTGCCAACTTGGTTTGCAGAATGCATTAACTCTTGCAAATCTTTATTTTCTGCACAATCAGGAATCAACATTTTTACTTAATTAGTTCCATAATATGCTGCTGGTACTTCAACATGTGAAACTGGCAATTTAAAGCCCTGATGGCAAGAGTTGCAGAGGTACATACCTTCTTAACCCCATCTGTCTAAAGCCCTAGAATCCCTGTCTGAAGGGGTTGGGTTTTTGGCTGTAGTAGCCTGAATACCTTTAGGTCCATGGGAAATGGTCTCTGGATCCACAGTGGGGTTTTTTACGAGAAATTTGTGAGAGATAGGTACTCTGTAGTACCTGTCAGGCTTTCTAGGAACTGGTGGTAAAGTATCAGGGGTAAGACTGGATTCCATGAAGACATCATCTACAATATCCAGGTCAGGGGGTATAGCTAGAGGCCTGTGCTGAGGGAAATCTAAAAATTCCCTGAGTCTCTTTTTGGACTGTGGGCAGTCCTGGCATTCCCAGCAAAAATGCTATCTTAGGGTATGCAAGGTTTCACCAAAAGAGAAGTCCTCTGGGTGGGAGGCAGAGTGAATGGAATCCTCTGCATCTGAATTCTCATAGGTAGATAAGAGTATGTCCTGGTAATCAAAGGGGTTCAGAGTCATCAGACTCATGGTCTGTAGAATCAGAAAGAAATTCAGTTCTTTGTCTTTTAGAGGGAAAAGGCTGGCTTCTCCTAATTAAAGTAATAAGGTCTTCAACCATTCTAAGCATTTCTTTCTGTGGCATGGGAGCTTGAGAATGCTTTTTGGTTGTTGGTTAAGTAAGAGTAGTGTGAACGCTGGGCCTGAGAAATTCAGTAGTTTGTCAGAAACTAAGTAGTCGGTTTAATATGAACATCGGAAGGTCTGGATACACCCTCAAAAGCTGGTGCCTGCACAGAGGCTCTGGACCCATCCAATGTAGAGATATCTGCAGGTTACATAGTCGAAGAAGCATCTTGCGGCATACCGGACTCCGAATGGATCTCAGCAGAGGCCTGCAAATCTGTAGAAGCAGGTTATCAGGGGCTGCAAAAGCGTCTCACTGAGTACCGGTGGAATGGCGACTAGCTTAACGGAAGCATGGTTGGCAGCTTTGGACCTATGCGGTCTATCTCTGTCTTTATCCTTACATTTTTTCGGATGCTCGGTAGTCAGATGGCTTATTGAAGCCATTTTAGAATACAGAGAACAAGAGCGAAAAAATTTAGCGACAAAGATAGCCTGACGACAAATAGTTCGGGTGTTGAACAAGGCACACAAACCTATAGCGAGGAACGTCATAGTCTGTGCCTAAACAGGAGACACAGTAAGAATGAAAATCTCTGTGAGGTATTTGCTTTCCACAGGCAAGACGGTCGTTAACTTTTTCCGACATTGGTTAGAGCAAGAAAAAATGGATCTCCAATGGGGTACTTAGCTTTAGAAGACTTCAGACTTGAAACTCGAAATACGAAAATTTCAGGTAGTGGCTGACCAGCACTTGTGAACTACTGCTGCTTCGGGCTCCTGTGCGGCAAGAAAAGCTGATGTAATGGCATCTGCTGCATGTTTTATACCTCAGATGACCTGACGTATTGAAGTGGCAACAGCATCAGATGCAGAAATCCCAAGACTCTGGTATTAGGGCCGACTGCGGGCTACCTGCAGGCAGATAACCCAAGTGTGATGACTACAACAGTGAAACATGAAGAACATCCAGACTTGTCTTGGCAAAAAAAGAGCAATGAGGACTACCATTGCTCTGCAATGAGCAGTTTTCTGCAAAAAAAACTGACAGTCATTGGGGCCACACAATAACCTGATGATCAGTGGAGCCACTGATGTGCAAGGGGGGGGGGGGGGACTCAAGCATGCAAAAGATCATCCCTTGAGTGGTAATCTGTGGAGAAACCAGGGGAAAAATGCTGTATTTTGTGTTGAATGAGGCAGTAAACAAGATTGCTGCAAGGCAGTCCCCAGTAGTTGAAGTTCCAACTGAAGGAATGAGGGACCACTTGTGAAGCATCAGAATGCACCTGCTGAGCTTAATAGAAAATATATTGGACTTCCAGAGTGTGTGTGCTGCTATCACAAAATGATGACAGGACTTCATCCACAGCCAAACCCTCACAGCCTCTTGACACAGAGGATAGGAACAGTTCTTCCCTGTTTATGAATCATGCCATGGACATATTGTTCATGTGGATAACTATCACACCTTTGGAGGTAGTCCTGGAATGCCTGAAATGCAGTACGACTTCCCTCTTCTCCAAAACACTGATGACAAGATGTGCCTCTGATGGGCCTACCTTGGACCAGCTTACCTTTAAAATGCCTCCCTCACCTTAGAAGAAATCATCCATGGTGCCCATGTCTGTGGGTTAAGGAAGAAAAGGACAACCTGAGACCATGTTCTGAAGTCAGCCATCAGTGTAGAACCCTCATGTAGAATCTGGTGAGAAGGATCCAAGGGAATTGTGGCAGCCATTAAATCTAGTTAACAAAGCAGGGACAAAGATGGTGACCTTCAGGGAGCTAGAATTCAAGTGGCTTGAAACATTAGGACTTCAGTTGTGGCATATGTAGTCTGGAAATTTGGTTGTTGTGTCCAGATGTCATCCAATAAACTATAGGGCTTGAACAGGCTCCAGGTTTGTGCTTTTGAAACTGATGACACCCAAGGACAGGTACAGACAGATCAAGAAGTCCCATGTTTGCATTCAAGTACAGCTGCATAAGTCCTGCAAGTAACAACAGAGGTTTGTAGAGCACAATGGCTTACTGGCATTCAGCTACTGGTGCCCTGCTACCCTTCCCTGGCAAGCTACTAATGTACCGAATCCTCTCCCACTGCCGGTCTGTGGGTGTGATGGACCATCACCTGGTAGTACAGGACTGCCTTACAGACAAAACTTTTTCAGTTGACTAGGATCCAGCAGCCTGCGAAGATGGAAACAAGATTTACTAACACCTTCTGTTCAATACCAAAACATATACACATACACACAAAGCTGAGGGGCAGCACTCAACCAAGACCAAATGTTGGCCAGTATACAGAGTCTTTGCTGCTTAAGGTGCATGGTACCTCACACTTAGGCTGCTATCGGACATACACCATAAAAACGATGTACTCACGCACAATGCTCAGAACTGAGTGCCCCAGGGAGAATTCTTGATAAATAGGTAAGTATGGCAAGTACATCGAAGGAAGAACAAATGCTGGGGGATGGAGGGTGGGATAGAATACTGCAACAAAGAAGAGAAGGACATCTAACATTATGGTAAGATTTTACACAACTGACCTATGTACTTCTATTCTGCTGTTGCAGTATTTTTACATGAGAGAAAACACAAAAGCTCATGAGGAGAAGGACAGGGAGGAGGTAGAGGCAGAGGAGCTTTGTAGGAAGCCATGAAGAATGGCCCTAGGAAAGCCTGCCCTGGATTTGGATAGAGATGTTTTCCAGTTTGTAGTGCTTAGTGAAAGTATGGACTAAAGACCAAGTAGCTGCCTCCAGAATGAAGCTGGTGTCCAACCCTTTGAAGAATGATCCAGATGAGACACTGGCTCTCATGGAGTGTGCCCTAACTGAGAAACAGAGGGTCTTTCCATGGTATTCACAGCAAAAGGTAATAGATTTTGAAATCTAGTTGGAAACACTTTGCTTAGAGACTGGAAGCCCTAGGGCTCTAGGATGGAAGGACACAAACAGCTGGTCAGATTTTCTGACGCTTTTGGTTTTGTAAAGATAAAACCTAAGCTGTCTGTGTACAGCTAGAGTATGCAGAGCTCTTTCTGCAGAGTTTTGGGGAGAAGGTAGGAAGGTGGATAGTTTGGTTGAGTGATAACTCATTTACTACCTTAGGCATAAAGGAGGGGCTGGGTACAGATGGATACCATATCCTTATGGAACACTAAGAAAGGAGGGGGAAGCCATAACACAGCCTGAAGTTCAGAAATCATTCTGGCAGAATTGATTGCCAATAGCAGGATTGCTTTTCAGGAGCAGAATTTTAGAGGCAGATGCTCCTGACACAAAGGGAGCCAGAATCATTTTTTCCAAGACATTAAGATTCCGGTGGGGGGGGGGGGGGGGGGCTGGTCTTCTGGAAGGTTTCATGTGAAGGACGCTTTTCAGGAATTGTTTGGGATTGAACCTGTAAGCCATGGGAGGTGAGAGAGGCAAACAAGCAGAGATGGCTCACATGTGCACTTTCACTGAAGAATATGTTAGGCCAGCATTCAGCAGTTCATACATGTATGACAAGACTGTGGACACGGTTAGTGGGTCCAGATTATGAGAGACAATAGAATAAAAATCTTTTTCCATTTGGATAACAAGACCTTCTAGTATTGGGTTTCCTGGCCTCCTGCAATACCCTGAGCACATCCTCTGAAAAAAAGGTGTCTGTATGGAATCAATACCTTATCACCCACACGATCATCTGCAGAGTTGACAGGTGAGGGTGAATGAGGGTTCCCTTGTGTTGTGCGAGTAGGTCCATTCTGTGGGGTAACTTGCAGTAACTGTCCATGGCTAAATGCAGGAGTAAGGGGAACCAATGCTGTCTTGGCCAACACAGGATCACCAACAAGATTTTTGGTCTGTTTTACTGTATCTTCAAGTAGGACTTTTGGAATGAGAGGCAGGGGAGGGAATGCATATAGAAACATCCCTCTCCATGCCAAACTGTGTGTGTGCACGTTCTAGACCAAAGGGTGAGAGTCTCTGGCACAAAACTGAGGAAGAGATCCACTTCTGGAATACCTCATTGGTGGACAATGTCCAAAAATATGACCCTGTGAAGCATCCATTCCTGGGGGTTATATTCTGGACCTGCTCAGTGTGTCTGCCAAAACATTCAAGTTGGACAGAATGTATACTGCCTGAAAGGATGTCATGAATTTGACCACCAGCTCCCACACTTGGAGGGCTAGTCTATACAGGAGCAAAGACCTGGTCCGCATCCCCATTTGTTTACATACCATAGTACTGTCATGTTGTCTGTGAAAACTTTAAAGAGCCATGGAATGAGGAGTGACTGAAAGGTCTGAAGTGCCAGGAGTAGTGCTCTCATTTCTTTTATGTTGATATGATCTTTCCTTTGAGAGGGTGACCAGGTGGGCTTGTGGTTTCATAGTGTCCAAAGCTGTACCCCAGCCTGTATCTGAGGCATCTGTGTATAACTCTTATGAAGTGGGAGACCTAGGTTGGCAGAGAGTTGTTGAATCCATCAAGGTATTTCTTTCTTCAGGCAGGGAAGATGGGGGATTAGGAACTCCAGACGATGTGCATGTTGTGTCCATACCGATTTCAGGAACCACTGCCATTTCCTCATGTGCATTTTTATGAGAGGGAGCATTGGGATGGTGGATGCCATAAAGCCCAGGGTCCAGAGAAAGGTTCTGGCTGAAATGTGGGAAAGAAGGATGAGATTTTGAAAGGTGGCAATGAGCTCCTGGACTTTCTGGATGGGAAGGGAAACCTTCACGCCATCTGTTTGGATCATGCATCCAAGGAAAATGTGGTCTCGTGATGAGGAGAGAACTGATTTTTGGTAATTTATAGTGAATCCCAAAGGAAAGAAGGATGCAAATTGTGTGGCTGAGATCTTGGTGTAGTGCCTCTGGACTGTCTGCTTGGAAAAGAAGACTAAGTATGGGAAAATTTGGATGCCCTGCAGTCTGCAGAATGACTCCACGAGTGCTAGGCACTTTTGGAAAATCCTTGGGGCAGCAGAAAAAACAAAGGGCAAGGCAGAAAACTGAAAATGTCTAGAGGCTACAGAGAATCTGATATTTTCTGTAGCTGGGATGGATAAGAAAATGAGGATAGCCATCCTTTATGTCTATTGAGGCCATAAAGGTTGGGGGTAAGATCGAGGGGAATAGAGTTTGTAATGTGAGCATCCTGAAAGTGGGTACTTTTAGGCAGGTGTTTAGGAAGAAGAGGTCTAAGACTGTTCTCAAGGGGCCTTCTTTTCTTGGGATTAGGAAAAACCTGGAATAGAACTCCTTGCCTCTTTGATGCATGGGAACATGTTGAATGGTGCCTTGATCCAGCAGGGTTTGTAGCACCAGTGGAAACAGTCATAGTTCTTTGGGTGGGAAATGCCCCTGAAGGGCAGTAGAGACCCCCAGTCCACAAAATATCCATTTTTATGTGGAAAGCACCCAAGAATCTTGAGTACTGTTTTCCCAGGCTGGACTTGAAAGGGGGGGGGGGGTGTAGGGAAAGGGAATGGGCACTGGGGTCCAAATAGTCAAATAGACCCTGGTCTGTCTGGAAAGAGCTGTTTTGGAAGTGTGATTTGTTGAGTCCTAAATGGTTGTTGCCTCTTTCCAGATCTCTTGGTCTTAGACTGAGCTAGCCTGGATTGTCTCCTGACAAAAGCTGGCTTAGAAGGGTAATGTCTCTGGAATTTTGGGACAGGGGATACCAGGAGATATTTTAAGTCTTTCATCTCCTTACCCTTCTCCTGCAAGGTTTTGAAAAGGTCAGCAGCCCTGTGCCAAACACGGCTTCAATGTCCAAAGGAGCATCCATCAATTTGTATCTGATATCCTCTGGCAAAGGTTGTAGTGTTGAACATGCAAATCTCCTAAGGACAGACCGTGAGGCAGCTGCCCTAGTGGACAGCTCTGCAGCATCATAGCTACATTTAACTGAGTACCTGGTGACTTGACAGGTTGTACCCAGCAAGGACGTAGCGAGAGCTTTATTCTCGGATTCGTGCAGGTCAGAAATTATTTTAGATAACTGTTCTGAGTATTTTGTCATGTGGGTTTGGTAGTTGACTGCCCTAAATGGAAGGGTGGCAGACTTGTACACTTTCTTGGCCATTCTCTCCAAATGCCTGCTTGTCCTTGTCAAAAGGCAGCAGGGTGGTTGAGGGATGAAGCCTTGAAGGTTTGTCGAAAGACAGTGATGACTGATGGATCAGCTGAGAATGCTCTAAATAAAAAAACTGCAGTCAGCAGGCACCTTATAAGATCTGTTTTTTCAGATTGTGAATCAAGAAGATTTAAAAACAGATAAGAAAGCAGGAAGGCTAGGGAGAATAGATGAGGGGATGGGGGCGTCCACTTGCAGCAAGTCATAATAACGTTTTTGAATATCTGTCATTTCAGTGCTTTCCCACTTGAAATGATCCTGCATCCTGGGAAAGGTGTCACTAAAGGAAATCTCTTCTGCTGGAGAATCAGCCCTATTAAGAGTCTTCTTCTGGGGAGGCATAACCTAGGGGAGAGGGGAGAGGGGATCTGGGTTTAATATGCCAGTGACTCATCATCAGAAGACTATTCCTCTTCTGAAGAAGTGTCTTCCCTTACCTTCTTTAGAGGAGGAGCAGTCCAGGGGAGGTAAGTACTGTAATCCCTGGAGGGGGTCTGAATGACATAAAAACATTAAATATGCTTTGAGCAAAGGCTTGCCAATCCTTTCAGATGGAGGGGAGACATGTTTGGTCTTTTGTTTCTTTTTACTAGGAATATCCATTCTATGAAGTGACAGTGGGCCGGACGTAGGCCTACACTTGATTATGTCCAAATCCACTTCCTCCCTAACTAGGACAGTCAGAATACCCCTAGGGGCTTCAGAAATAATGAACTTGGGTTCCCCTTAGATGTCCGATATGGACACCTGCAGTACCTCCAAGGATGTGCTGCAATCCTGTTCCACAGCAAGCTCCATTACAGGTTTGGCCTGTGGTTCAGACAATGGCCCGATTGAATCTTCAGTCTAGTGATCATCTCGGGACAGATGTCTGGACTGGAGGTGCAGCTGAAGTTTACGGCCCGGGTTTCTTGGCCTTCTGAAATTAAGCCTAGTCCTTAAGGTTTTGTGAAAGAAGGATTGGCAAATAGGGCAGGCCTTATAGTCATTGGAAGGCCCAAGACAGAAAAGGTACTGTTGGTGGTTGTCCTTATGCGGAATCTGATGTTGACATTGGCACTTGGCCTTACTGGATGACATTAAACTTTATACACAATCAAAAGCTAGAAAAGGATTCCCCAACAGGGCACTTAACTGAGACGTAAACGCTAAAATTTCTTCAGTGATCAGACCGCACATATGGA
>NC_056737.1:1946806414-1946808914 GCF_019279795.1 Protopterus annectens
TGTACTTATTTCCTTGTTTCACTTGAAAGAAAGTTACTGTTTGTCGTTTTTACATTTAAGTTACCTGTAACACATTGCACTTAAGTTACCTGGCACTTGCTCACTAAAGCAATTATGTAAAGTCAGCACTAAAAATTAAAAGCACTACACCCTCACTCCCCACTGGCCCTTGTTTTCAATTATTAAGGAATTCCCAGTATTATTCTAGCATGTCCAAAGGTCAGTTGTCAATCTCCACTCCGGTCCAGCTGGTGAATCTGGGAATCTTGAGGCAATGTTACAACTGCCTCATGTACACAGACAACCCTCTCCTCCTCCCAACAAATTCCAACACATGTGAGAGATGCAACCATATAGCCAAACTGGAGGCTAAGCTCTCTCAACTCAGTACTGGCAAAACCAGTCAGGAGGAGAAGGAAACCACACTCACTACAATTCCAGTCTCACATAGACCTACCACGACAGCAAACCAAACACATAATCACACAAAAACATACTGGCGGCTCTAAATAAAGGTCTGCCTAAGCAGCAGAGACCTCCAAAGCAGACACCCAATCAACCGCTACCCCAAAACAAAACACGTGCAACACATATCTCACAAAGCCAGTGTGCCGAACAGTCACAGCCCTTAAGACTAAACAACACACCTGATACACTTGTAATAGGTGACTCTATAGTCAGGCACACTGACATCCCGCTCACCAGGCTGAACAAGGAGATGGTCACGGTGAGCAGCCTGTCGGGCGCTAGGATCCGCCACATAACACAAGCACTCAGGTCACTCCAAGGCAAGTACAAATATGACTCAGTCATTGTCCATGCTGGTGTGAATGACCTGAGACGTACCTCCCTGGACTACATGAAGAGAGACATAAAGGAGCTGTCTGAGCATGTAGCCCAGGCCGGTATGACCCTGACCTTGAGTAGCATCTTACCCTCACCAAGAATGATGCCACAATATGAAGACAAGATGATCAATTTCAACAATTGGCTTAAGTACTGGTGTCATTCAAAGGGGATCCAATGCCTGTCAGCTTGGGATGATATGCTCGACAAGCCACGATGCTTCGCTAGGGATGGCTTGCACCTGTCACCCCTGGGCTTTCGGATATTGGCAAAGGCTCTTGCTACCCCCATAGTGCCTTTTTTAGGCAAGGCTCAAAAGACAAACCCACCTCCATAGGTATCACAAGGGATAAGAAACTAACAGTAATGCTACTCAATGCCAGAAGTCTAAACCTCAAGATGCACGCACTCGAAACTCTCCTTAGCATGGAGAACATTGATATCTGTGCATTAACAGAAACCTGGTTCAGTGCTCCCGAGAGCACCCCAGCACTACCAGGTTATACCTCATAACATGCTTTTCGGCCCCAAAACTTGGACCGAACCACAAAAGGAGGGGGAGTATTGATATTCAAAGATACCCACACCTCCAGGTTGGTGGCAAAGCATGAAGCATCAGAGACTATCCATGTGCAACTAACAGTGGGTAAAACTGCCTTCCAGTTTATAGCCTGCTACAGACCAACCACCCTCCCAAACCCAGGAACCCCACTCGGCCTTCCTGAGAACACTGGAAAATATGAAGGTCTCTCCAAACACCATTATATTGGGCGACTTCAACTACCCAAACATAGACTGGGAGCATTACTCTAGCTCCAACACCCTAGCCCAAAGGTTCCTAGAATTTATAAACTCAAATGCTATGGAACAACTTGTTACCACTCCCACAAGAGGGGAAAACATACTGGACCTGATCATCACCAACATGGGGACTCTATGCTCCAGACCAGAAGTGCATCCCTCACTGGTAAGATCAGACCATAAACTAATCTCACTGGATATTCACATCCCGACCCCACCTCCTGCCCAAAAAAACACAGTGAAAAACTTCTGTAAAGCAAATTTCACACTCCTCAAAACCGAGGCGGAATCCTTCAAAGCCCCCGGGCCTGTGGAAAATACGGCCCAGACTGCAGAATCCTTTATAAACGCATTCTATGAACACCTTCAGGAATGCATGGATCATGCGATCCCAAATAAAACCAAGACCCAACCATCCAAAGGCAGACGTACTGTCTGGTGGACCCAGCCATAAACAAACTATACAATAGAAGAAGGAAGCTACTAAATGATAGAGCAAAATCTTAAAAAGGGAAGGCATCACTGATCAGTATTAGCAAAAAACTATGGGCACTCATAAAATTGTCCAAGACCAGCTTCGAGAGAAAAATTGCACAGGACACTAAGGATAATCACAAGGCTTTCTTTAGTTATGTTAGGAACCTGGGTGGTAATTCCCAGATATGCTCAGAATTAGTCCAAAATGACAAAAAATACACTGAACCCACAGACATTGCCAACATCCTAGCTGACAGGTTCAGCGCAAACTCCCTCCCACCAAATGGGCAAATATCTATCCCAGCAGAGTGCTGCCCCTGACATCTCAGATGCTCAGGTAAGAGCCGCCTCTCCAAAGCAAAACACAGCATCAATG
>NC_056737.1:1947172400-1947291268 GCF_019279795.1 Protopterus annectens
ACCTCACTGGTCTTCATTCTGGCTACAGTTTTTTGTGTTATTTCTTTAATTTTTGGCATATAATATATATATATATATATATATATATATATATATATATATATATATATATATACACACATATATACACACATGCACATACATACATATTCTCCTGAGTTCTTTTCAGATGCAATGCACAATGTCCTGAGATCCCTGCTCGTTTCTGTGGCTACCACAGACACTCACATAGACAGCCTCCAGAGGAAGTATGAATGAATTCTGCCCTGTCTGTTGATTTACCACATCATTGTGGTGTTAACACAAGAAAGCCCTATGTGGTGTTAACACAAGAAATCCCTGTTGGTCTAGACCACTGCCAAAATCTCCTTTATGCTTACATGTTGTTTGAGTTTCTTGCTGTCCCTGGTGTCCTTGATACCAAGACTGCTTTAGCCCTAAAGAGTATATCCGAGGCCATCTGTGGTGAGTTTGTTTCATGAGTGACTTTTGAACAGGACCCTTGAATTCTTCTGCACCTACAGAAATGATAATGACATGTCCTTTCCTATGCGTGCCAGCAAGGGAACATTCTGGACCACATCTTGTTCATTTCTTAATATGCTTTTTAGCTACAACTGTAACTTAATCATTCTAAAGCCTTACTATAGGGACCATGACATTAATGCTGACCTTCCTTAGAATGGGAGAACTACAGAAAGGGGGGAGTGACCGTGCACTTCCTTACACAGTTGTAATAGGATGAAATACCTTGCAGTTACATATCCCAGTTAATCTATTTTTTTTAATAGACAATTATAGCTACAAAGCCCACATACCTCTCAAATTCCTCTAAATTTGCAAACCATCAGAAAATTAGAATACACTCTATATCAATACTGACCTTCTCTAGAATGGAAGAACTACAGAAACTGATAAGGCAAAGAAAATGATTAGATACAAAAAAGGTAAATGAAAAGCAAATGTGCCTATTATGAAATATTAACATTGCAATATTTGACAGAAACCAAACTGTAAAGGCTGACCGAAAATAATCTAATACAAATAATGGCCAGTTATTTTACCTGGTCTACCAGTTTCCCAATCTACTGTACAAAATGTGATTCTCTTCTTTACTGTACATGCAACTTTTCCTTATAAGCCATGTTGTTGTATGTTGTTGTATCTTTCAGCTTTTCCCGGTTAGGGGTCGTCACAGCGGAACTCCGGTCCGCTAATGATTGGCAGTAGATTTTTACGTACCGACTTGCCAGGTCTGACGCACAACCTTCAATGAAGGTACGCCCATTCATGCATGTCTCTACACAGAAGACGCTCTAGCTGCGAGTCGAACCGGACAGCGTTTTACTGTGAGGCGACAATGCTACCGCAGCACCACCACCGCAGCTTGATAAAAATGTGCAGAAATCAGTACAACTGCAGCCATTAATCACCTTCTAGTTATCTCCTCCCCGCCCAAACTCAATTCTCTCCACACAATCTTACCTACTACACTACAGCTTCTAGCTTAAAAAAAACTACTCATCTCTTCCCTAAACTGCCTTCCAACCCTACCCCACACAGTACGGTTGTGTACACTTACCATAAATGTAGATGTTCGAGTGTATTCACTGTTGCAGTCATTACATTTGGGTAATCTACTGGCAGGTTGCCCTCAGTCGGCCTGAACAAAGTCTTGGGACCTGCATCGGTCGCGGTCTCCTCTTCCATGATGTCAGGTCGTCAGGGGTATAAAACATGCAGCAGACGCCATTTTATTCAGTTTTTCTTGCCCCAGATGTCAGGTGCCACCCAAATGGGGAGCAAAAAAAAAAAAAAATATATATATATATATATATATATATAAATAAACAGAAATATAAGTAAATGCACTTCTAGCAACATAAACTTTACCTTTAACATCTAACAATGCAAATACACCACAAAGGCTTTAGTATATAGTGAAGGAAAGAAAAGGGGGATGGCGGGTGGGTAACCCGGACTGCAACAGTGAATACACTTGAACATCTACATTCATGGTAAGTGTATACAACTGTACTATGTTCTTCATGTTTCACTGTTGCAGTCATTATATTTGGGTAGAATCCCAAAGCTATGGATGGGAGGATGGAGCTAAACAGCATTAGGAGAGGCTATAAAAGGCCCTGCAGAACTGTAGTGGCAAAGCCTGCCGTGGATTTGGAGAAGAGAGGCAAATGATAATGCTTTGTGAAGGTATTAACAGAGCTCCAAGTAGCAGCCTCTAGAATGTCTTTGGTTGGAACCCCTCTGATAATTGCTGAGGTAGAGGCAGCCCTGGAGGAATGAGACCTAATCCCCTTGGGCACAGGTTTACCATGGTGCAGGTAGCAGAAACTAATGCAGTGGCTTATCCACTTAGAAATCATCTGCTTTGATATAGCCTTCCCCTCTGACCCTGCAGCAAATACTACCAGTAGTTGCTCAGACTTTTTTAGAGATTTTGTCTTGTTCAAGTAGAATCTTAGATGCCTGTGTACGTCCAATGAATGCAGAATCCGCTCCCCCTTGTTCTGCGGATTTGGGTAAAACATTAGCAGGTGAATTGTTTGGTTAAGAGCCACACTGGATACCACCTTGTGGCATAAAAGAAGATTGGTCCTGAGGGACACCTTGTCCGGGTAAAATGTAATAAAAGGCTCCACAGCCATGACAGCCTGTAGTTCTGAAACCCTTCTTGCTGAAGTGACTGCCAAGAGAAAAGCTGTTTTCTAAGACAGAAATGTTATATCCGCAGTAGCTGCTGGTTCAAAAGGAGACAGGGTGAGTTTTTCTAGCACAAAATTGTGGTCCCATGCAGGAGTTGATCTTCTGGGAGGCCTTAAATTTTTAGCTCCTCTAAGATACTGTTTAAGCAGAAGATGATAAAAGAGGGGAGGGCTCTGTGTTGTAATGAGCTGAGACGGCAGAGGCATGGAATTTTATTGAAGAAAAAGATAGGCCCTTTTCAAGCATCTCAGTCAAATATTGTAAAATCTGAGGAATAGTGGGCTTTGCTGTGTTTGTTCCTTGTGCTTGGTTCCAAGCACAGAATCTCTTTCATTTCTCAGCATAAGATTTTCTAGTACTAGGCCTTCTGACTTCCAAAATGACATCCATCACAGATTTACTGAGAGGTGTTGTTTGAAGAATTAAATGATCAGCCATGCTGCAAGGTTCAGAGTTTGGAGCAGAGTGTGCAGAATTTGATTGTTCTGCTGAGACCGTAGATGAGGTATTTGAGGCAAGTACCAAGGAGGAAGTTGAGAAATATTCCTTAGAAGTGGGTACCGGTGTTGTCGAGGCCAGTCCAGAGCAACTAGGATAATTTTTGTTTTTTCCTGTCTGACGTTTAGTAAGACCTTGGAGAGAAGAGGCAAAGGGGGAAAGGCATTGGCTGATAGGTTTTTTCAACTGAAGGAAAGTGGATGCCCTATCCATGCTTTTTTTGTGATGAATTCATGTGCAGAATTTGTCCAGCTGATAATTTTGGGGAGAGGCAAATAGATGTCTGGGCTCCCCCATTTCCATGTTAACATGCCGAAGATTTGTGGATCCAGTTTCCATTCTTGTGGGTTCATAAGATTTGTGCTTAGGTCATCTGCCAGAGTATTTTGTTTTCCTGGCAGGAATTGAGCTTGAAGATGTATTTGGTAAGTCAAAGCTGTGTTTCACAATGTCATGGCTAGTCTGCAAAGGGGGGTAGGAATGTGTACCCCCCTGCTTGTTTATGTACCACATAGCCATGGTGTTTTCCGTCTTTGTCAGTAGTTGTCCTGGATGAAGCAAGTCCTTGAAGTCTGTCAGAGCATTCTGAACAGCTAGCATCTCTTTCTGGTTGATATTCAGATGCATTTGTTTTGGGCTCCATTTGCCCTGAATGCATCTCCCCCGCCAGGTGGGCCCCCCAAGCATAGTCTGATGTGTTTGTACTTAGGCTTTGGGTGGCAGGGGGTAGAGTGAACGACAGTCCCTTGCTTTGGTGACATGTCTCCGCCCACCAAAGAAACTCCTGTTGTAGGCAGGGAATGAGAGAAATCATTGTTTCCAGATCGTGACAATGTTGGCTCCATAAACGTTTTAGGTACCATTGAAGTTTCCTCATATGTAGTCTTGCATATGGAAATAGTAGAATGCAGGATGCCATGAACCCCAAAGCCTGCAGAATTTGTCTTGCAGATAACTGGGTTTTTGTTGCCATTTGTTTGAAGTATATTGTCAGTTGCCTTTGTTTGTCTGGCGTAAGGTAAGCCATCTGGACAGTTGTATTCAAGCTTGCACCCAGGAATGTAATTATATGAGAGGGTACCAGTTGGGATTTCTTTTAGTTTATTGTGTACCCTAGGCATGTTAGAAGCCTTTTTACAAATGCCAGATGTTGAAGAAGAGTGTCCTTGTCTTCTGCTTGAATGAGACAGTCATCCAGATAAGGATAAATTTGTATGCCTCTGTCTGCAGAATGCAATTACTGGTGCCAGGCACTTTGTAAAGACCCTGGGCACAGTAGATAAGCCAAAGAGCAGTGCAGAGAATTGGTAATGTAAAAAACCTGCCTTGAAGTGGAGGTATCTTCTGCATGATTCCCTTAATGGGATATGCAGGTATGCCTCAAGTCTAAAGTCACTAACTGCCGCTTGCCCAGCATAGGCAGTAGCTGTTGTAAAGTCAGCATTTTGAATTTTGGAATGTCCAGGAACGTGTTCAAAATCGATAAATCCAGTATTGGATGCCAATAATTGTCTTTTCTGGGTACCAGGAAAAGTCTTGAATAAAAGCCTTGTCCTTTTTCCTTTTCTGGTACTGGTTGAATAGCCCTCATATCCATGAGGGATATAACTTGTTTCAGAGCCTCTGCCCACTGATTTTGTGGCAGATCTGGCCATCCGTTTGGAATTGGTAAAGTATGGAAATGAAATCTGTACCCCTGGGATACTATGTTCAATCCCCACTTGTCCTGGGTAATTAACTGCCAATTTTGAGCATGAAGTGCTAGTTTTCCCCCCAAGGGGGCTGCCAAAAGATAAGTGCTTGGTGATGGTAGAGGAAAGTCATTGAGACTGCTTACTGTAGGGTTGTCCTTTGTTTCCTCCAGATTTGGAGGTGGAGGCACCCCATTGCGTTGACCTCTAAGAACCCTGTGATTGACATCTGGAGACTTTTGAGCGCCTGGATTTGCCTTGAGTGGCTCTGTTAGACACAGGAAAGAACCAATTTTTAGTAGGCCAGTGCCTACTGAACCTGTGTGGCTGCACTTGCAAGAAATCTTTTACAGTTTGCATAGACTTAGCTTTGTCTTCCATTTTCTTTAAAACCTCTTCTGCCTTACCAAACAGTGCGTCATGCTGCAAGGGGGCATCCAACAATTTAGCTTTAACATGATCAAGCAGATTTTGCTCCTTGAGCCAGGCATTCCTTCTAAATCACAGATCCAGTTAAGTACAGTTTTGTACCCACCATAAATGTAGATGTTCGAGTGTTCACACTGCTCCAGTCATCACACTTGGGTTATCCTGCTGTCAGGCGGTCCCGCAGTTGGCCAGGGTTCCAAAGTCTTTGTCCGGCGTCAGTTGCTGTTGCTTCTTCCCTGACGTCAGTGCGCCAGGAGTATACAACAGGCATCAGACGCCATTTTCTTCAGTTTTTCTTGCCCCAGATGTCAGGTGCCCCCAAGTAGGTAGGCAATACATATTGCTAATTAAACATGTAAAGGAAATAAAAGGAATACCTTTAGTTACAAGCAAATACACCACATAGGTTGTACAAGATAGAAAGGTATAGAAAAGTTCAGCTAGGTCAGAGGGGATGGAGGGAGGGTAATGACTGCAGTGTGAACACTCGAACATCTACATTTATGGTAGGTACAAAACTGTACTATGTTCATCGTGTTACACTGCTGCAGCCATCACACTTGGGTTGAATCCCAAAGCTAAGGATGGGTGGTGGAACTAAATAGGGTTTGGAGAAGCTAGTAGGCCCTGCAGAACTGCAGTGGCAAAGCCAGCTCTGGTTTTAGAGTATAGAGGTAAGTGATAGTGCTTGGTGAAGGTATGCACTGAACTCTAAGTTGCAGCCTCCAAAATATCCTTGGTTGGTACCCCTCTGAGAAAGGCTGTTGATGTAGCTGTAGTCCTGGTGGAATGGGACCTAATGTTAGCATATACAGGTTTCCCATGATGTGTGTAGCAGAAACGGATACAATGTCCTACCCATTTTGAAATGGTCTGTTTTGAGATGGCTTTTCCTTGTGATCCTGCAGCATAGGATACAAAGAGCTGGTCAGATTTTCTGAAAGCCTTAGTTTTATCCAAGTAGCAACGTAATTGCCTGTGAATGTCCAAAGAGTGTAGGAGCCTTTCTCTTTTGTTCTGGGGGTTTGGGAAAAAGGTGGGCAAATGAATGGTTTGGTTAAGGGCCACACTGGATACCACTTTTGGCATAAAGGAAGGGTTAGTTCGTAAAACGACTCTGTCTTGATGGAAAATGATGAAAGGCTCCACTGCGATTAGGGCCTGTAGCTCTGAGACTCTTCGTGCTGAAGTTATTGCTAGCAGCAGGGCAGTCTTCCATGATAGAAACTGTAGATCAGCTGTGAAAGCTGGTTCAAAGGGCAGCAGTGTACGTTTTTAAAGAACAAAGTTGAGATCCCAAGTTGGTGCTCTCCGAGGCGGTCTTATGTTCTTAGCCCCTCTGAGGTATGTCTTAGTAGTGGATATGAAAATATAGGAGGATCCGTGTTGTAGTGAGCTGAAATTGCCGATGAGTGGATCTTAATAGATGAAAAAGAAAGTCCTTTGTGCAACATCTCAATTAAATATTGTAAAATCTGAGGAATATTTGGAACAAGTGGATTTTGGCGTTCCAGGCGCAAAACCTTTTCCATTTGTCTGAATAGGTTTTCCTGGTGCTGGGCCTCCTGACCTCCAGAATGACATCCATAACAGCTTTAGAGAGAAGTGTTGACTGGTTGCTTAGGTAATTTGCCATGCAGCCAGATTTAAAGTCTTGAGCTGGCTGTGTAGAATCTGATTGTTTGCTGAGTGAGCAGGTGAGGAATTTGAGGCAAAATCCATGGTGGGCCTTGAGCCATGTTCCTTAGTATTGGATACAAGTGTTGGCGTGGCCAGTCTGGAACAATGAGTATCATTTATGGCCTCTCTAATCTTGTTTTCAGCAGCACCTTTGCTAGAAAAGGCAGTGGAGGAAAGGCATACACTTTTAATGTTTTCCAACTGAATGAGAAGGTGTCCACTTTCCAAGCTAGTGGGTGGAATGTCCTTGTGCAAAATTTCTGAAGTTGGTAGTTTTGGGGGTTGGAAAACAGATCTATGTCTGGGCGCCCCCATTTTTGAGTTATCATTGCGAATACTTGTGGATCTAGTTTCCACTCGTGAGGATCCATGATGTTTCTGCTTAGATCGTCTGCCAATGTGGTCAGATGAAGCGCAATCCTCCTCCTGTCTTGGCCTTTTATCAGGAGGGGGATGGGAACCCCTGATTAGGGTAATTAAATCTTCAGCCATCTTAAGCATCTGTTTCTTAGGCATGGGGCCTTGTACTGGAGACTGCTGTACAGTCTTTTTTGCTTTTAAAGGAGTTTTCAGCTTAGCATAGGATTTAATAGTGAGTGTAGTCGGTCTGAAGACACCTTCTGCAACTGAAGGTGTTTCAACTGCACCGGAATCTCCTTCAACCCTGGAGTCGGAAGGGGCTAAAGATATAGGCTGTGGAGGCCTAGTAATCTCCGCTTGGGAATAGGAAGCCATGTGAGGTTCTAAATCAGCGGTAGTCAGGGGCTGCGTAGGCGCCTCACTGAAAACCAGAGAACCGGCGACTGGCCCAGCAGAGGCCTCGGAGTCTGGTTTGGGTCTCGGCTGCCTGTCCTTATCCTTGTGTTTTTTTATGCATTCCGGTCGTCGGTTGCTCCGACGGCATGGTATAATTAAATTTCCTACCAAAGTAATGTTGGGCAAAAACAAACCGACGTTTAATAGTTCGTTTATTAAACCTAGCACAAAACAGACAACCTGTGACGTTGTGGTCTTGGCCTAGGCAAGGAATACAATAAGAATGAAAGTCCTTATGAGGTATTTGCTTCCCACAAGAAATGCAATTGTTAACTTTTTCTGACATCGGACTGAGGCAAGAAAAGGTTCCCCAATGGGGTACTTAGCTTTATTGAAGACTTCGGTCTGAAATTCGATTTGAAAATCTCAGGAGCTGGCCGACCGGCACTTGCGAACTGCTTCTGCTTCGGGCACCGCGCGGCAAAAAAGACTGAAGAAAATGGCATCGGATGCCTCATATATATTTGACTGACGTCAGGGAAGAAGCGACAGCAATCGACGCTGGACCAAGACTTTGGAACTCTGGCCGACTGGGACTTCCTGACGGCAGGATAACCCATGTGTGATGACTGCAGCAGTGTAACACGAACATCTGTGGCCCTGCAAGAGTCCTCCAAGGAATCAAAACCACATTGCAAAGTATGCTTTCCAACATGTTCTGCTGAATGCAATAATACTTGTAACGATTTATTTTCCACACAATCAGAAATCAACATAATTTTCTGTTTCAGTAGGCCCATAACATGCTGTTGATATTTAAGCATATGAAACTGGCAGTTTAAGGCTCTGATTGCCAAGGTAGCAGACATATAAACCTTCTTTCCCCATCTATTCAGCACCCTGGAATCTCTATCAGAGGGGGTAGGATTTTTATCTGTAGAGGCCTTAACACCCTTGGGACCCTGTGAAATAGTCTCAGGGTCAGCAGCAGGATTTTTGAATAGAAATTTGTGGGAGTCAGGAACCCTGTAATATCTGTCTGGCTTACTAGGAGCCAGAGGTAGGGATTCAGGAGCCATGCTTGATTCCGAAAATATATCAACAATGTCTAATACATTAGGTATAGCCAAAGGCCTATGCTGAGGAAGAAGAAAATCCCTAAGCCTCTTTTTTGATTTATAGAAGTCCTGACTCTCCCAGTGAAAATGTTCCCTTAAAGTATGTAAAGTTTCTCCAAAAGAGTAATCCTCAGGAGGAGATGCAGATGGGATGGATTCCTCTGCATCAGAATCCTCATAGGGGTGGAATGGAAAATCCCTGATCAGAAGAGGAATCAGAAGAAATGGAAACCTGATCTGAAGATTCATAATCAGTGCCTTGCCTAGGTCTCTTAGCGCGGGGGGTTGGGAACCCCTGATCAAGGTAATTAAGTCCTCAGCCATTTTGATCATCTGTTTTTTAGGCATAGGGCCTGAGCACGTGGCTCATGCATCGTTTTTTTTAGACACAGAATATGCTTTTGACCTTGTTTTTGAGGCTGGCATCGGTTTTATATAAAAATGTTGAGGCCTGAAAACACCCTCAGAAGCCAGTGCCTGCTCAGCGGCTCCAGACCCATCCAAGGGAGAGACATCCGCAGGTTCAATACTCTGAGAATCTCGTGGCATACCGGACTCCGAATGGGTCTCGGTAGAGGCCTGCGACCCAAAAGTAGCGGGTATCAGTGGCTGCGAAAGCACCTCACTGAGTACCGGCGACTGGCTTTGGAGAAGCTTCGTCATCGGTTTTAGACCTCAACGGTCTGTCTCTGTCTTTTTGTTTGCGTTTTTTGTGAACTCCGGTAGTCGGATTGCTAACCGACGACATTTCAGGATAATTAAATCTGGATCCAAAATATTTAGAAGCAAAACTATAGCGATGCTTAACAGTGCATTGGTTAAATCTAGCACAAAACCGACAGCAAGGCGCATTATGATCTGGGCCTAGGCAAGGAATACAGTACAAATGAAAATCCTTATGAGGTATTGGTTTCCCACAAGTAATGCAATTATTAACTTTTACTGACATCGGTAAGGAGCAAGAAAAAGTTTCCCCAATGGGGTACTTAGCTTTAGTTCGAAGACTTTGGTTCTGTAACTCGAATGTGAAAATTTCAAGAGTCGGCCGACTGGCACTTGCGAACTGCTGTGGGCACCGCGCGGCAAGACAGACTGAATAAAATGGCAACGGCTGCATGTTTTATACCCCTGACGACCTGATGTCATGGAAGAGGAGACAGCAACAGACGCAAGACCCAAGACTTGGTTATTCAGACCGACTGAGGACAACCTGACAGCAGATTACCCAAATATAATGACTGCAACAGTAAAACATGAAGAACATCTTCCATTTACCACTCACCCCCATCCAACCCATTCTACTGCACCATTTTTTTATACAAGTGTGTGTACATATTGTAAATACATTAACAACACTGTTCATTATTTTTGTCAAGTCAGCTGTTTTCTGATGATACTACATTGTTTGATCTTTTTCATACATTTGTATTAGTCTCTTGGACTGAGTCTGAAAACAGTCTGTCTGGACTCAGTACTCTATTTCAGTTAAAGAATGAATGAAAAAAAAACTAAACAGTATCTTCTCAAATGGCACACAATCTTGCATAGCCATGAAGTTAGATTGCTACAATAACAGTGAAAGTACAGTTGTGTAAGTAAACTTACCACAACAAAAGATGTTCGAATGATCTCTGCTGCAGTAAGCCTTAGCTATATGGATTATATCCTGCTAAAGATATAACATTTGTCCTACTTCAAAATCTTGAGGGCACTCTTCTACATGATGAAACCCATGATTAGCCCAAGCAGAGATGAAGAAGAGTGGTTTGGGCACAGAGCTTTTTACAGCTTTCATACCAACTGAGGGAGGGAGGTTAGAGCCCTGAAAAGGCAGGGCGGAAAAAAACAAAGGTTCTTACTCTGGCAACAAAAACAAAATATGGGAATAGAGGGAGGAAGTGGCTACTGTAGCAGTGATCACTCAAATATCTACTGTTATGATACCTTTACTTACACAACTGTGCTACACTCATCACAGTAAACACTGCTGCCCAGACAAGGAATCTAGTTTGTAGAGAATTGTAAAGGTATTTACAGATGGTCAATTTGCTGCTTCTAGAATACCTCTACAATCAAACTGGGCCACAAGGAAATCACCACAATGATCTTGGGAAAGTTCCTTCTGAACCATCAGAATGACCCTGGATATTACTGGAAAGGATGGCAATGAATAAAGGAATATTCCTGTCCAAGAAAAAGAAAAGGCATCTGTTTTCCAAGCTTTCTTGCATGGGGTCCTGGGACAAAATACTGACAACACCGTTGTGAGAGGAAGAAAACAGAACTATTTGAGATATTCCCCACAGCTGGATCAATTCCTGGAGACCCGCTGATACAACTTCTATTTATGGGGATCTGTTATGGCCCTGTTCAGCTTTTCTGCCACAAAATTTGCTCTGACGGGAAAGAACAGGCCTTTAGAGTAGCATTATACTTCAAAGCTATATCCAAAGGCTACCATGACTAGTCTGCACAGGGGGGTACGATCTGGTTCCCCCAGTTGTTCCACATCATTGTGGTATTGTCTGTAACTACCTGTAATTGGCCTAAGTGCCACAGATGACAGACAGTTTAGAAAGTACAGTTGTGTACATTTACCATAAATGTAGACGTTCAAGTGTATTCACTGTTGCAGCTCTGACTTGTAGGATTTCCTGCTGTGGAAGCCCTTGGCCAGCCTGACTACCAGAGTAAAAATCTCCCTTCTCCTAAGGCTGGTGAACGCCCTTCCCTGATGTCAGTACTCCTGGGTATAAAGGGAGCCAGCCAATGCCATTACATCAGTTTTTTTTCTTGCCCCTTAAAAGGTAGGAACCCCAGGATGAAGCATAAGCAATTGACAACGGTAGAAAAAGGGGCCTGCAAGGTAACACCGAGGGGGTCTTCTGGATAGTGCCGAAAACAGGAGCAGACTACTACTGGAGGTTAAAAGGGGGAAGGAGGGAGGGAAGAAAACTGCAACAGTGAATACACTTGAATATCCAAATTTATGATAAGTGTATACAACTGCGCTATGTTTTTTGTGTTTCACTGTTGCAGTCCTAACTTGTGGGATGATTCCTAAAGCTGAGATGAGGGTGGAAGGTAGATATGGAGAAGAGAGGATGCCCTGCACGATGGGAGTGGCAAATCCTGCTCTAGACTTGGAAAACGCTGACAAAGGGTAATATTCAGTAAAGGTATGCACAGATAACCAGGTAGCAGCTTCCAAAATGTCTTTGGTAGGCACTCCTTTCAGGAAGGCAACAGAGGTAGAAGTGGCCCCAGTTTAGTGTCCTTACAGCTTCAGGAGGCTTCTTGCCATCATGACTGTAACAAAAGGAAATGCAGTGGGACATCCACTTGGAGATGGTCTGTTTGGAGACTGGTTTCCCTTCAGAGCCAGTGGCAAAGGACACAGACCTGGTCTGATTTCCTGAAGGATTTAGCTCTGTCAAGATTAGCAAAGCTGTCTGTGCACATCCAAGGAGTGAAGGATTCTTTCTCCCCTGTTTTGAGGCTTGGGGAAGAAGGTGGGCAAGTGTACGGTTTGATTTAAGGATTTGTCTGTGACCACCTTGGACATAAAGGATGGATTAGTCCTAAGAGATACTCTGGCTGGGTGGAATATGAAAAATGGTTCCACCGCCATGACAGCTTGTAGCTCAGAGACCCTTCTAGCTGAGGTGATAGCCAGTAAACAGATAGTCTTCCAGGTTAGACATTTTAAATCAGCAGAAGCTGCTGGTTCAAAGTGGGGCTAGCTTTACTTTTTCTAGAACAAAACTGAGGTCCCATGGAGGTGTGGGCTGTCTCTGGAGAGTTCTGAGGTGGGCCACTCCACTAAGGAATTGTTTCATCAGAGGGTGGGAAAAAATAGGAGGTAGAGTAGGAATGCATGATGAAATGGCAGAGGCATGAATCTGGATGGAAGAAAAGGACAAGCCTCTGTCCACCAGGTAATCTAAAATGGCACAAATATTGGTTGATTTAGGATTGAGGTCATGCTGCCGACAAGAAATGGAGAATCTTTTCCACTTGGCTGAGTACGATTTCGTAGTATTTCTAGGTCTTCTAGACTCTCTGAGAATGCCTTGAAATTGTCTGCTTGGGGTGAGGAGTTCAGAGTAGAATTCTGTGGAATCATCCAGGCTGAGAGCTTGAGAGTCTGTAGGCTGGGATGCACAAACCTCCCCTTGTCCGGAGTCAGAAGGTCCACCTCTCTGAGATAACTGCCACAGGTTTTTGTTGGTTAAACTCAGTAGCAGAGGATACCAGTGCTAACTGGCCCAGTCTGGGGCTATCAGGATGACCCTTGGGCCTTCTTCCCTGATTTTTAGGAGGACCCCTGATAGAGGCAGGGGAAGGAATGCATAAAGGAACAGGTGGGCAACAAAAGACGAATACATCTGTTAACCGGGCTGTGGGTAGTTTGATCCATGAACAGAATCTTTTCAGTTAAGCATTTTAATTTAGTGGCAAAGAGGTCCATCTGTGGGGATCCCCACTTCTGTACTATGCTTAAGAAATGTTTCCCAATGCAGATGCCACTTGTAGGGAACCATCAAGTTCTTGCTGAGATTACCTGCTAGAGTGTTTTGAGTCCCTGGGAGGTATTGTGCATGAGGTGCAATCCCAGAATGTGAGCTGTCTCCCAGACTTGCATGGCTAGACAACAAACAGCGTAAGAGTGGGTGCCACCTTGTTTACATACCACATAACTGTGGTGGTATCTGTTTTGACAAGAAGGACCCCTGGTTTCCATTAATCTTTGAAAGCCACTAGGCCCTTTTGCACTACCATCAATTCTTTCCAATTAATGTGCTTGTGTCTGAAATGATCTTCCCATCTACCCTGGGATTGAAGGTGTATGAAATGAGCCCCCAGGCTGTCTCTGAAGCATCTCTGGTTAAAATTTGGTTCTGAGAGATGAATCGGAAGGGGGGAGACCCTGGTTCTGGGCACATGCCCGTGTCCACCATCCAAATTACTCCTTGAGGCAAGGGATCAGTGGAATTTCTGTTGTCAGAGACTAAGTGCTGGCACCACAGACTCTTGAAGTACCACTGCACCTTCCTTGTATCACCTGGACAGATGGATCATCAGGATACATGACACCATGTAGCCTAATGCTCTGTGGAATTCCATGGCTTAGAAGCATTGTCACTGCATAATGTTTTGGAAGTACTGATTCAAGGAGGAGACTTTTTCTAGAGGGAGGAAGGCCTTTAAGGGAGGAATCCAGAACAGACCCCAGGAAAACTATCCTGGTGGATGTTCCGTGTTAGATTTCTGAAGATTTATGTTGAACCGCAAAGCTGTGAAGGCCAGATCCTTGAGAAGCTTTGAATGACTTGAGGCATCCAGACAGGGGTAAATTTGGATCCCTCTTGTTCTGCAGAAGGCGATCACAGGAGCTAAACACTTTGTGAAGACTCTGGGAGCATTAGACAAGCCAAAGGGCAGTGCAGAGAATTGAAAGTGCCTGGTACCTGCCCTGAAGCAAAGAAAACTTGGGCAAGATTCCTCTATGGGAATATGCAAGTAAGCGTCTTTTAGGTCCAAGGTGACCACTAAAGCCTGAGGGGCCATAATGGGGAAACGTTTTTGAAATGTCAACATTCTGAATTTTGGTACCAGCAGAGCCTGATTGAGAGTCGATAGGTCTAGGACAGGACACCAAGAGCTTTACTTTCTGGGAACCAGAAATAGTCTGGAGTAGAATCCTTTCCAAATTTGATGATAGGGTACTGGTTCCACTGAGCCCTGTGAGCACAGGTTGTGAATCTGAGAATGGGCCTCCGCTCTTTGATTTTATGGAATATCTGGATAACCTGAATATCTTAATGGCTATTTGAAAATGAGCTTGTAAACATGTTAGCCTTCAGAGCCCACTTGTCTGAAGCAATGAGGGACCAGTTTTCTTTGAATAGGGATAGCATTCATCCCATCTTTTCTAGAGGGGGGGGGGGTAGGGGAAAGTAAGAGTTATTGCTGCTCTCTGCCAGGGCCCTATGGCCTTGAACTCCCCTGTCTGGGGATTTCCTGAGGACCACTGTCTAGGCCTTTGTGTCTGCTGATGCCTTTGAGCTCTTTCTCTCAGAGGCTTCCTTTTGCTGCCTTTTCATTGAGAGGGGAAAGGACCAATGTTTAGTGGGAAAATTCCTACTAAACCAAGGAGGCTAAATTTGCAGGAAGTCTTTGCCAGTTTGCATAGATTTCACTTTATCTTCCATCTTTTTTAGCACAGCATCAGCCTTTGGTGCAAAAAGGAAGTCCTTATTCAGGGGTGCATCTAGAAGTTTGGATTTGACATGGTCTGGCAGGGTCTGTTCTCAAAGCCAAGCATGTCTTCAAATGACAGAGCCAGATACACCAGCTCGGTTAGAGGCCTCCACAGCATCACAGCCACAGTTTAAAGAATGTCTAGCCACCTCAGAGCTGAATAGCAAAGGTCTAACAATTCTTCAGAAATGTTCCTGTCCTACAGGGAGGAAAATCTTTTGTTTAATTTTACCTTGAATACTTGATTGGCATTTTACCATATGAAACTGGCAATTAAGGGCTCTCTCGGCTCGAGAGCTGCAGGTGTAAACTTTTTTTTACCAAACTATCAAGGGCCCTGATTTCCTTGTCGGTAGGTAAATGATTTTTAAAAGAGCTGACTTTTACTCCCCTGGGACTTGGAGTGACGACCTTTGGGTCAGCAGAGGGGTTTTTGAAGAGGTATTTGAGTCCAGCACCCTGTAAAATCGGTCTGGTTTTCGAGGGGCTGCAGGTAGAGAGTCTGAGTTCAGGGAAGAGTACATAAAAACATCTTCTACCACCTCCAATACAGGAGGAATGGCGAACGGTTTGTGTTCTGAGAGGACAAGGAACTCCCTATCCCTCTTTTTAGATCATGGGTATTCCTGTGTCACCTATTGGAAATGTTCCCTCATGGCATGGAGTGTTTCCCCAAAAGTGATGTCTTTGGGAGGTGAGGCTGATGGTAGATTCTCCTCAGAATCTGAATCCTCAAAGTTAGGATCCCCCCTCAAAGGCAAACCCCTTCTGATCAGAATCCTCAGCTGATTCAGAGGTTTCAGAGAAAACTTCAGGGGTAGGATCCCTCTTCCTTTTCCTTGGGGAAGACTCCAAAGGGGGTTACCTAGCTCTGACTTAGTAGATGAGGCCCTCAGCTAACCTGACCAGGTCTTGCTGATAACCTGCAGAGTGGGAGGCAGAAGGCCTAAGCATGGGAATCGAGGTAGGACCCTTCCTAGAAATAGCTTTAGATTTGGGCCTAGGTACATCCACCATCCTGATGCCATTCTCCTTGTAAGATAAAACTAATGCAGGCTGATGCCACAAAGGAATATTGTCAGTATGAGATCACTCACTGCAAGCAGAGGTCTGCTGAACGAATCCAGACCCAACCAACAAACTGAAAGTCAAGGCCTCTGTAGAAGCTGAATGACCTGACAGCATGTCGAACTCCATAAGGGTCTTGACAGAGGCCTTCGCCATCCCCTTGGTTGCAGAAAGGGGCTGCAAAAGCACTTCACCTTCTTCAGTGATAACAAGCCTTGCTGGACTGGCTGACTGTGAATTGTTGTCGTCTGAGGCCCTAAGCCTAGGTCTTTTTTCTTAGTCTTTCTTATTCTTAGGGAGCTCAACCTTGGAATGACCAGCAGACGCCATTGAACAATGCGTAGAAGATTGCAAACTAAGATATATAACAGATTTCTGCACTATGCCAGACAGTCCTAGAATTGAAATGGGTGCAAAAACAACAACTAGGGACATCATGATCTGGGCCTAGACAGGTGCTACACAAAGTATGAGAGTCTCGGTGTGGCATTTACTTACCACAGTGGAGACAACTGTTAACCTTATCTGGCATGAGTTAAAGCAAGAGAGTTCCCCAACTGGGTACTTAGCTTTGGAAGACTTCTCTCTGATGCAGACCAACCGACTCACTGAAACACTGCTTCGGGCTCTGATTGCAAGAAAAGACTGATGTAATGGTGTCAGCTGACTCCCTTTATACTCAAGCGTACTTATGTGAGGGAAGGGCGTGCGCCAGGCTTAGGAGGGAGATTTCTTTATTCTGGTAGTGGGAACGGATAGGGGTTCCACAGCAGGAAATCCCACAAGTCAGGACTGCAACGGTGAGAAACAAAGATCATTTATTACTGCCAACACCCTTTTACATGTGTGCGTGCGTGTATGTGTGCATGTATGTGTGCATGCGTGTGTGTTTTAGTCTGTCTTTTTCATTCCAATGACTGCACTTTCATCCGCAGAGGCACTGCTTCCCAAGCAAAGTCTGACACATCTGTTAGTACAGACTGCACAGGAACCGGAAAGGAAAATGGAAGACTTGTATTCAGATAAATGGGCCTTTCCAACAAGAAGTTCACATCTCACAAATGCCAAACGTGGAATCTGGAACATCAGGAGATTTTGATGTTGGGACCATACTGAATTTAGGGTTGTCATCCAGCCTTGTTAGACTGTCCTTTATTCTGGGTGGCTCCTCCGCTTTCTTGGAGTCTCATTGCCACAGCTTTTTAAAATTCTTCTTACTAGCTGCTTGCAGGGTCTGCTTATTTTGCTTTTTGTAAAAAGCTGTAGAAACAGCAATAAATCCCTTGACAAACTTGGAGAAGGAAGGCTGAACAAATCTGTGAAATTCCACGAATCAGCTTGCCACATGCACCATGCTCAAGAACCTCTGCAACAGATGGTCCAAAGACTACCTCTCTTGTCTAAGGAAGCATTCAAAAATTTATATTTAACATCCTTATGAAGGTTCTGAGAATGCAACTAAGCAAACTTTCTCATAACAGTTTTAGTAGCAACAGTCCTGGAAGTTTTATCAGCGAAATCATAAGCACACTTCAAAGAGTGGGTAGCCAACTGAGAAAGAGAAGCAACAAGAATACACAAAGATGCTTCTTCCTCAGATGAGGGAAAATAAGTCATACTATTCCTAACATACTCAAAAAGCACAAAAAAATCAACATATAAGCTTGACAATTAAGAATTATACGAATAAGTGTTGCAGAAGAATGCACCTTTTTCCCCATATCTATTAAAAGCTTTCCCATCTTTTTCAGAAGGGGGTGGACTGGCATTAACTAGGCATTTATCAGCAGATAGGTTTGCTCTGGGGTTTGACAATAAAAACCTATAAGACCAAGGAATGTTATACAATCTACATGTCTTCTTGGGGCAGCAGGCTGGATATCAAGCAAGCTAAACATCCTCCAGTGTTGGAAGAGCAGGTGGGACTGAAGTATGTTCAGAAAATTCTGGTTGCAGTAAATTGTAATATTTCTTAAGAGACAGTGAAAGATCATTTTCCAAAAACAATTTTAAATTCTGTTTCAGAAAAACAAAATCCTCAAAGAAGCCACACTTTCCCCAGAATCATAATTAGAAACCTGCCAGAAAAAAGTGCGTCTTCATAATTATTTACTGGTTCAAAATCTTGAAACTTCCTTAGAAAATGAAGAATCACTTTTTTCTTTCCAGAAACACAGAACTGGAAGGGTCCAAAGCCTAAACTAACACTAAGCTATGCCCAACAAATCACTCCTGTCTAAAGCAGCTGAGACATGAGAAGACTAATGTGCAACTATTTGCTTCTTTTTTACAGGAATTTCTGAAGTAGACCTACTTTTTACAGGAAAATACTCCCCAGGGACAAGCGCTCCAATCTGGCTAGGCAGAGATGAATTTGCTGCGATGAATTTGCTGCTCCTTACAACAAGAGTGATAATCCCTTGCCCTCCAAGGGCACTCCAGCAGTCGACAGAACACATGCCTAACCCAAAATCCATGTTGGCAGCAGGGACTACACTAGAGGGAGCCAAGGAAAAAGATAAATGGTCTGAGGAACCAGAAATAACCAAAGATGAATGGTCTGAGGAACCAGAAATAACCACAGCACAATCACTCATCTGAGGCTTAGGCACTATAGTAGCTTGTTGAAGTGGCAAAGGTTGTCAGTTTTCTTCTTTCTGAGGTTGACTGGAAGGAAGAACTGAAGAACCAGTAGACTGTTCCATGGTAAAGCTGAGAAAAATGCCCGATTTACAGGGAAGCATGGCAGCACTCATTAGTGAAAAAGGTAAGGATGAAAAAAAGTCAATTTTCCATCAAAACACAATGAAAAGCACCTACCATAGACAGAAAAATAAGTTTTGCAAAGGAAAAAAAAAAAAGACTTAACTCAGTTTTAACATTTTCTCCTACCAAAGTAAAAAGTAAAGCTCCTATTTAAAAGTCATGTGACAGCCTATAAAATAATTTTTCTAGCTTAAAATTATTTTCATAGGAAAAAAGGTGTACTTTGTCATAAAAATAAAAAGTGGAATTTTTTTTTTTCCAAAGGGAAATGACATAGCCAGCAATGGAACAACACTTGCTAACTTTTGACCCCCCCCCCCCAAAGCCTGCAAGAGTAGTGATCTTCGGCAGTAGGAAAGCTCTGAAGGGCTTGGGGGTCAAACCACTCTTTGTGGCTTTGCTCAAGCTGACTAATGGTCTGCATACATGAAAGCTGCCCTTAAACTTTGGAAGCTGGCCTGCTGTTATAGTGGGTTATAACCTATATAGCCAAGACTACTGCATCACTGACCAATATTACGAACATCACACATTCTTTTCACTCGTATGTGTGCAGCTTTGTGAGTCACAGCAAGTGCATCACACTTTTTCCCTCTAAGCTTAAGAAGTTCCTTACTGCCTCAAAATACCATACATTACACTGTCAGTGTGAAATAACACTCAAAACTCATTCCCTCAATGGCTCATATCTTCAACACCTTAAAACTAAGCTACAATGTCACTAATATTTTCAGTTCTGACACCTTAATTTTGAGAACCACTCCTTTACCATCTAAGACACCTTTCCTTTTGTTCCAAATTTGGACCACATTTCAAAACACATCTTCTCAAAATATCCCAATGTAAATGTTTTCAAGTCTGCTACAACCTACCAAGCCCCTCCCACTCTTCCCTAAAACAGTACCGCACTCTTCCTTGGCTCATAAATGTCAGACCTACTGGTGTTTGTTGTTACTTGCAAATGCTATGGGCTCGATCCCAAAAGACTTGCTCTCAGTGTCTGTTTATAGAAAGGACTTACACCGTCAAAAACTTACACTGACAGCAAGTCTTCAAAATTGAGACAGAATTACACTGAGCAACTCTTTTGGAATCTGGCCTTTTGTCTATGTTGTTGCTTGAACAGTATACATATATAGCTTAATTAAGTTCTTTTTGCAAGACATATAACAGATCTACTAACTTCATCACCCTTTTTTAAACTAACATGGAAATACTGTGCAACTTATCATTGTCTCTTCTTGGGGAAGGGATGTCAAACCTGCTTTCTGGTAAACTGTTCACTACTTTTACTCATGCCTCTAAACATGTGTGTGACTCACACAGGCTGTGCCGGATATTCGTTCTCTAAGATCAGTGCACTTACCCTGGCAAATAAACATAAGGATGGCCACTGTACAGCAGTGCCGTACTTTTTTGCTACTAGAAAAGACTTCTGCTAGGTTTTCATAACAAATGCGCTCAAATTAAAGATAGAAGGGAAGCCATGGTTCCTCCCCAAGTGAATATTTTATAATCCTTTCCGGGACATGTTAACTGACCAAGTACACACACAGCAAACAAGCAGTGCTATAAACTCTGCTTTAGCAGAACATGTGATATACATACCAGAGTTCTAGCCAACAAAAATCATGTGTACATTAGGGTTAACATCACATCCTTCTCTAACTTCTAAAAATTGTAAATTCCTAACTTGTGAAAAGCAGCAGTAATCTGTACTAACAAATGCGTGAACTCAAAAATAAGCAGTTGAGCTATGCTATTGTATAACCAGGCCACAATGAATGCCTCACACATACTACCAGGAACAGTTTATCTAGCATCTTGGAAAGAGAGTACATATGTTTTATTACACAAAACATTTCCTGTGTTACACCCTAACAACAATATTTCTTTAATGTTACATATCACACTATTGTTACGTTAACATTATTCAGATTAGCAGAGGAAATATAAAAATGAACATTTCTGGAAAAAAACTCTTAACCCTTGAGGGACTATGACAAAGATAGATCCAGCAGCTGTAGCACCAAAAATACTTTATTTAAATGTAGTATAAACTACATGCAAAAAATAAGTATAAATCAAATGTAGTATAAACTACATATAAAAAAATGAGTATAAATCAGACCGGTTTCGGCAAAAATAAGAATGCCTTCATCAGTGTAAAGATGCAATAAACAAATAAATAAATAAACAAATGCAATACTCATTTAAATAGTACACATATTGAGTCACATGATTAGTGACTATAGGTGCTCGTTAAGAACAGGAGAAAATAATCCACCTGGTTTAATGATCCACTTTTTTTCTTTTCTGTTCAGTATGTCATGCCAGCCCATTTTGTTTGATCTATGTGCAGTAATTTTATCAATAATAATAAAATTAAATGAAGCACTTGGATGTATCAAAGTATGCTTGTAAAGTGCGTTAGCTGGTTTGTGGTGTCTGATCTCACTAAAATGTTCACCCATTCTGAATTTGACCGGACAGGAGGTTTGTCCCACATAAAAGGATGAACAGTGACATGTAGCAAGATACACAACCCCAATCAGATTGGCAATTGGCATAAAAACCCATGTCAAAAACCTGCCTGGTGTTTTTACTGCTAAAAGAGGTAGATTTAATGAGCTGGTGCAGTAGGAACAATGTCCACAAGGGAAACAACCAACTAATCGGTCACTTGAAAAAGTAGTTTGTGATGAAGGCAATTTAGATAGCGAAAAATGTTTGTAATAGTTGAAAAGAGAACCCAAATTTCTATCTTTCTTGTAAGTAAAGGGGCATCTAGTTGGTAAAATCGTAGATAAAGTGGAATCAGCCAACAAAATCTTCCAATGATGATGAACACTATGAATTAGTAAATTAGTATTACAGCCATGAGTAGTCAAAAAATGGATGACTGAATCATCAGTACAATTTTTATCCTTGTATTGAAGCAAGTGTGACCTCTCTAAGCCATCAACATGGTGTGCAGCATTACATATGGAACCAGTATCGTAGCCCCTATTCTTGAATCTAGTGAGGAGATCATGCTTGTAGAAACTATAAGCCTATTCATCAGAACTGATACGTTTACCACATATAAACTGGGATTTTGGGATGTTGCGACAAATGTGAGAAGGATGAAAGCTGGAGGCATGGAGAAGTGAGTTACATTGGGGGAATTTACAATGTACCGTGGTGGACAAAGTATGAGCAATGTTCCTGGTTTTACTAACATCCAAAAATGTGATGTTATTTAGATCATAACTGACTGCAAACTCAATACCCCATTTATTCTCATTGAGATAGTTAAACTCATGTAGGTATTCAACATCAGACCTCCACACCATCCAGCAGTCATCCAAACATCTCCTCCAGATGTCTATTTCATCAAGGTAAAGGTTATGAGAGTGATCATAGATTATATGTTCCTCAAAGTAGGTCATAAATAAATCAACATAAATGGGGGGCAAATGAAGCCCCCATGGCAGTGCCCTTATTTTGAAGAGAACATTCACCTTGATAAAAAAAAAGACATTCTTGGTAAGAATATGTTCACAGAGAATGATAAGAAACGTGTTGAAACCAGGTGGATATATTTCTGATAATGTTAACCAATGTTCAAGTGCATCAATGCCAGCCCAATGCGGGATATTAGTATAAAAGAGCTTTAACACCAAGAGTGTATAGAAACCAACCTGGTTCCAATTGTGCATCAGAAATTACCTTTAAAAATTCCATGGTATCTTCGATATGAGAACGTACCCATTTGAGAAGGGGCTTAAGATATCTGGTTAGATATATAGAGAGAGGTTAAGTTAATGATTTTCTACCTGCAACAATCGGTCTACCAGGAGGGTTGTTAACATCCTTATGAATTTTTGGCAAAAAATATATGTATTGGGGAGCTGGTTCATCCACAGTGAGATGTCGTAAAGTATTTTGACTGATTATACCCTCATCCTTAGCTGAAAGCAAGAATGTATCAATCTTCTTTTTAAATGACTGGGTGGGGTCAATAACCAAGAGTGAGTAGTACCTAGCATCCAAGAGTTGTCTTTTAGCCTCCATGTCATATTGTGTCCAACCCTGCACTACAACAGCACCTCCCTTATCGGCCATGAGTATAACTAGTTAATGATTATTAGCCATACTTGAAATTGCCTCCATTTCCACCCTAGTTGTATTATTGGGTTTTAACCTGATTTCATTAGCATGAAAATGCAAATCCTTAAGGATGGATTTCTGAAACAGACACAGTATGATGCATTGGTGGCATAAATGTTGAATTATGATATCTGAATTCATGTTTTGAGACACTATAGGATATTTGGAAGACTGCTGGATGGTGTGGAGGTCTGATGTTGAATACCTACATGAGTTTGTTAACCATCTCAATGAGAATAAATGGGGTATTGAGTTTGCAGTCAGTTATAATCTATTCATTATCATGAAAAAAACAATTTCAAATTTAGTTTTTTTACAAAATCTCAAGACATCATCCACCAAACTGTCTTCAGACACAAAGAAACCAGGGATATACGAAAGGCATTTATTCAATACCTTAAGTTCAACATCAGAAAGGGTATAGGAAGAAATATTACAAACATTTATTGTTTCTTGGTGATCAATTGTATCAGGGTCTGCAGATCGTCGACCCTGCTTGTGTTTCCTCCCACCCCTTCTGCATTTGGGCCTAAAGGGACAATGTTGTTGGAGCATTTGTGAGCTGGTGAGCCTTTAACACCAGAGGTATTTGGTTC
This sequence comes from Protopterus annectens, assembly GCF_019279795.1. Taxonomy (NCBI): domain Eukaryota; kingdom Metazoa; phylum Chordata; order Ceratodontiformes; family Protopteridae; genus Protopterus; species Protopterus annectens. The sequence goes on from NC_056737.1 coordinate 1,947,196,146, forward strand.
ATAGCTGGATGAAGACTCATCCCCAGTGGACTCAGGACCTGTGCCTTGGTGCCTTTTTAAGAACAGAGCGTGGGCGTTTCCTCCTAATAGTATTTTGTGACTGTTGTGAAAACCTAACCTGCTTGGACTTGTCCTTGGTAAATGGGTCCCCACGTTCATAATCAGACAGGTCCCTGAGGAATTCCTTCCTCTTCCTGTCCTTTAATTGTTGTTCCAACTGTAATAAATCATTGGTTAATGTTTTAAAGCCAGAATTGTAGCCAGGTTGGCCATCAAATTTATTAAGTTCCTCACCCAATTTGGTGACTTTAACAATGTCAGAATCAATAATACATTCATAGTGTGCAATAAAAATATGGACAAAGCTCATCATGGCCTTATGCTGAGCATCAGCCCATTCTTTTAACAAAATCTCATCAGGATTATTTACTAAGGATTGGGTATAGATCCTTAGACCACGAGAGGTAATGTTCTTAGTCAAATACGCCTTAAATAATTTACAATGCCAGACATTACTGCGCAAAGTCCAGTCAGGTTTTTGACATAGGTTTTTATGCCAATTGTCAATCTGGGTTGTGTATCTTGCTACATGTCACTGTTCATCCTTTATGTGGGACAAATCTCCCGTCCAGTCAAATTCAGAATGGGTGAACATTTTATTGAGATCAGATACCACAAACCAACTAACACACTTTACAAGCATACTTTGGTACATCCAAATGCTTCATTTAATTTTATTATTATTGATAAAATTACTGAACATAGATCATTAGAGCAAACAAAATGGGCTGGCATGACATACTGAATAGAAAAGAATAAAAGTGGATCATTAAACTAGGTGGATTTTTTCCTCCTGGTCTTAACGAGCACCTATAATCACTAATCATGTGACTCAATATGTGTACTATATAAATGAGTATTGCACTTGTTCTCTTTACACTGATGATGAAGGCATTCTTATTTTTGCCGAAACCGGTCTGATTTATACTCATTTTTATATGTAGTTTATACTACATCTGATTTATACTTATTTTTTACATGTAGTTTATACTACATTTAAATAAATTATCTTTGGTGCTACAGCTGCTGGATATATTTGTGTTTTGCAATTTGTTTGAATGGAGTCCTTGCAGCCGCCATACTTGCAGAGGCCATTTCTTCTGGTTTACTATGACAAAGGTCATGTCAACATTCCCTCATTAAACAGGGTTTTACTTTAATGATTACTAAATACCGATAAGCTTACCACAACCTATACACTTACTTTTCCTACCACTCTATCCAACTGCATGTGTTCAGCATTAATAATGCAGCTCAGTGACTAGTGCTGAGATCAGTCAGAAACACTAGTAGCAGTGCAGCTAACTGTCCACCTTCTAGTCACGCTTATTTCAACAGGAAGAGGGCAGAAAATAGAGCATGGATCTCTGCCAAGCTAAGAGCTTTCCAATACCAAATGTTCAAAAACAGAACTTGCCTTTACAAACTGCTGGCAAATTATATTAATCTGTGGCCCTAAATCATTTTTAAACTCTGAAACAACTCAGAATACTCTTACATTTTCTATTAATGTAAGTTCACATTTCACTTATTCATTTAGAAGTATAATGCTTAGCATTCTCAAATAAATAAATTGATAATGACGCAGATGAATAAAACCAAGTTAGACACCAAAAGTGCAGTAAAGACTTTTTAATATCAGTACACAGTGAATCGTATGCTGAAATATGCAAATACAAAAATACCCAAATAATAGAGATGCGTACCACACAACTCTGGCATACCTCTTGCTTCAAAACACAAAATTTTTATGATCAGCTTAGGTATCAATGACCTAAAGACAAGATCAAAGCCGTAGTCTGGTAAACAAAGTTTTGTTAATTCACAGTTTAATAAAAAAAAAGTCTAACTAAATCATAAATATTATTTTAAATTTTAAAACATTACTATGCTGGGAACAGCTAATGTTGTGTAGTCCAACCTCACCTTCATTTTTACATATGGGTTCAGAGCCGATCCTCTGCTCCGACTCGGCTGATTTACAAGCTCGAAGACTTCTGGTTGGCTCGTGGCTAAGCAGGTATCTCATAATGCACCAGTACAAACCCCAGATCATGTTTGCCACGTTGACGAGTTCGGTTGTGCTTCTCTTGACTCTGGCTAAGTATCAAAATTTTTCTATTTAAATTTTGTATTACAGTTAATATTGTGTTGTAAGGTGCTATTTTCCTAGGCAGTAGAGTTGTTTGCCTTTTTGGTGCATTCTTAGCTTAAACTTGTTGTTAGTCTGGTATCCTGTGTGCCAGTTTAAAGTTCTTTGTAGGCGCTGTTGCGCTCTTTTCCTTATTAGGTAGTTTGTTAGTTTGTGGCGGTTTTCCACTGCTCCTGTTATTCTGTTGTTTTTTCTAGACCGTTATTGGCAGCTTAGTTTCCTTAATCTGAGATTGTATTTTTGGCGGGGATCCGCTGGTTATTTGCTAAGGGTTGGAGTTCCTCCCTTCGCACGTTAGTTATTTTCTTCAAATGGTTACCTCATAGAGTTATATACAGTTTTCTGTGTGTGTGAGTTTTCTGGTCTATTTAAATTAGAAGACCTAGCTTTCTGTTCCACCGGGCTAGGCCGGTTTAAGTTCAAGGACCTAGTCCTCGTGGTACTTCCTTCTGTAGGGCTAGGCCCATTTTAGTTAGAGGACCTAGTTCTCCTCCCTTCTTCTTATTCTTCCTTGTGTGTGTGTGTGTGTGTGTGTGTGTGTGTGTAATGTCTAAAGAGAGTAAGGAGCACAAACCTTTGAGTTTTAAGTGCATGAAATGCTCCCAAAAGATTCTTTAACGGATGGCCACAGTAGCTGTCTCTATTGTTTAGCGGCTATCCACCTGCATGAATCATGCTTGTTCTGTCATGTTTTCTCTCCTAGGGTGCTACAGGAGAAAAAGAACAAGCTTATACTCAAGGGTCTACTAAAACCATCTTTTGAGGAAGTTCTATCCAGTTCTTCGGCTCCCTCCAAATCTGGCAAATCTATGTCTTCAAAAAGGCCTTCTCCAGCACCGGCTGGCGTCTCAGAGCCACCTTCTAAACAGTCAAAATCTGACTCATCGACTCCACTGCCTTCGGAGCCAATGGAGAGCACCACTGTGGTGTCAGAGTTGGTTCCAAGTGTTTCGGAGCCGACCTTAAAACCGACTGAATCAGCAATTGAATCTGCTACTAGGAGCCAGTCTCTGGATTCCCTACCGGTTTCCATGTTACTGAAGTTTCCAGTGCTCCCTAGATCAAGATCCCCTACTATGTCTTCCAGGTTTCCAGGAGCCTTTCAGAAGATGTGGAGAGGGTAGTGTTGAGACTCCTGAAGTCATCTGCCTTACCAAAATTATTGTTGGCTCTGACCCAGTTGGCTCCGGAGCCACTCGATCCAGCTTTGCCCTTGTCTGCTATTCCTCCTCCAAGCCATGTTGGCCCTTCGGAGCCGGAGTGCTTGGTGCCACTGGAGGTACTATCAGTTCCAGCTCCCTTTATCACTGCTTTGGAGCCGGGTTCAGCTTCGAGACGCTTGGTGCTGTCTGTCGTGTCCAGAGACCGAAGCTCTCCTGCCAGCGCCGACAGGGAGGGTTGAAATCGATCTTCTTTGGTTCCGAGCCTTCCTCTCGGTGTGTCGATAAGGGTGAACTTGGACCCTGCATCTATCTCGGAGCCGACAGCTCTGGCTCCGAAGACAACCTTTGTCTCTTCGGAGTGTGGGAGGTCTTCGGAGCCGGAGAGGTCAGCGTTTGAGATGAGGAACATGCTGTCTCATTCTCCAGCCACTACCAGTGGTACCAGCACTCTTCCCCTGAGAGCACCCACTTCGGTCTCAGCCCCTACTCTCTCTGGAGACAGCAGAGACCCTCAGCCTCAGGAGCCATCTGCTGGTGGCCCCCATTCTTCCGAGGCCTCCCCTGAATGTCCCCTCGAGGAGCCTCCCCGGAAGAGACTATGTAGGAGGAAGCATGGTGACTCCCAGGATGAGTCCTTGACATCGGGCACTGACCTCGAGGAGTCAGAAGGGTCCCCCAAGTCGTCCTCAGATGATGTTTCCTTTGTGGACATCTTGGAGATTCTTAAGCAGAGGTGCGACTTGCCCACTGTCAACCCTTCTGATGAGGAGTCTGTGTACTTGAAGGCTTTCGGGTCTCAACGTTCTGTCTCTTGGGTGTCTCCACCTTTAGATGAACTGATGGATCTAGTTAGTCGAAAGGTGTGGGATACTCCTGATGCCATGGAGCCAGTCCCCAGGAGACCAAATAAGTTTCTGTCTGTCCACCTGGTAAAGAGTTTTTGTCTAAGGGCATTCCCGTAGATGCCATGGTGGTGGCGGCCACAAAGGAGGAGCTGGCGGAGACTTCTTCCTCTGTTCATCTGCCAAATAAGGATTCTCAACAGATGGACAGATTTGGGAAGCGTATCTTTACTTCAGCGGCATTTAACCTTCGATCGTTGAACTATCTCACTCACTTCACGAGATTACAGAGGGATCTCCTCAAGGAGTTAGGAGATTCTATACAAGGTGCATGTACTGAGGGAGTCCCCGACAAGATCTCTGCTCAGTTGTCCACCTTAAATTCTATAGTTAACTCCTCCATGCGGCTATCTCCTATGCGGCTGATGGAGCGAGTAGAGCAGTGGGTTCAGGAGTTGCCCTGAGGTGTCATTCTTGGATGCGCTTGTGTAATTTTGCGGAACCGTTCAAGTCTACTTTCACCAATGCCCCATTTGATGGTTCCTCATTGTTTGGTTCTAAGGTGAAGGACACACTCACTCGGTGTGAGCAAGAAGGAAAGACGCTTTCTGCCATGGGAGTATGTTTTACTGTTCCCTCTTGACCATACCCCAAAGTTCAAAGGGGCAGTAAAATGTGGTTCAAAAAGAACCAGAGGGTCTTTCCAGACACAGGTTGAACCCTCTTTCAGAGGCAGAGGAGGAGGAGGAGGAAATGGTAGATGTCACCCAAGAGGCAGGGGCAGTCCGCAATACCAGCAAGGCCAGGATTCCTTTCGGGGACGGCCTTATCAGCGCTCCTGATGTGAGGCCCGACTGCATTTCTCTGGGGCCGGTCGGGGTCGCATTTCTTTGTATCCAGAAGCCTGGCTAAATATCACTCAAGACAAGTGGGTGCAAAGAGTGGTTACCAGAGGCTACATCATACCCTTTTCCCTTCCACCATTTGTTCCCAAGAAGATCCCAGATGTACCACCCAATCACAGGGATCAAGCAACTGTGGAGATCAACAAGATGCTTTTAAAAAGAGTCATCCAATCTGTCCCAGCAGACCAGATAGGATCCGGAACTTACTCCAGGTTCTATTTAGTACCAAAACGAACCGGATATTGGAGGCCAAAATTGAACCTCAGCAGGTTAAACGAATCCGTGAAGGACAAGTTTCAGATGGTCACTCTGCAGTCGATACTCCTGTTGTTAGGGAAAGACTATTGGATGTGCTCTCTAGATCTCAAAGACGCCTACTACCATATAAAAATGGACAAGGCATCCAGGAGCTATCTATGCTCCCAGCTGGGAGCCAGTCATTATCAGTTTCGTGCTCTGCCCTTTGGTCTCACCACAGCCCCCAGGGTGTTCACCAAATGCATGGCAGTAGTGACAGCTCACCTGAGACGTCAGGGATTCCAGGTGTTTCCGTATTTGGACGATTGGCTCCTGACTGCCCCCACCAGGCATCTACTCCTCCAAAACAGGGACACCACTATTCAACTTTGTGCTCAGTTACGGATCTCCATAAATTGAGAAAAATCTGCATTACTGCCCTCTCAATCTATGATTTTTATAGGCGCAGAGGTAGACCACAGTGAACATGACAGCTCGTCTCCCCATCAACAGGGCACAAAACTTAATCTCTCAAATTCAACATCTTCTCCCATTGCGGAAGGTCAAAGCGAAGTGGGTTCTTCATCTCCTCAGGACTAAGGCTTCCACCATTCTATTAGTACTATTAAACAGGTTGCACATGAGAATTCTCCAGTGGTTTCTGTCTTCCCAATGGTCCTTCCAATATTTCCCACCGAGTCATCCTATCCTGCTGACGGATTCATGCAAGAAGAACCTTCTTTGGTGGACAGCCCCCAACCAGTTGATCACGGGCTTCCCCTTTGTTCCTGCCTAACCCGTTGCCACTGTGACCACGGGGATGCCTCCCAGATCAGATGGGGGGGGCATTATCTTGGCAGGGCTGTCCAAGGCACATGGCAAGAAAGTACAGTTTTGTACCTACCATAAATGTAGATGTCCGATAGACATGCAACTGCAGTCATAACATGTGGGTTGTCCTGCCTCAGGCAGCCCTCGGTCGGCCGGATTCCAAAGTCTGGGTCAGACGTCGGCTGATGTCGCTTTTCTCTCAGACGTCAGAGCGGCTGGAGTACATAAGCATTAGCCAACGCCATTTTCTTCAGTGTTTCTTGCCCCAGATGCCAGATGCCCTCCAAGGAAGGCTGTAATCAAATTGGAAGACAAAAACAGGATTCCAAACAAATAAATGAGCAATAAAACAAATACACCATAACAGATATCCCCAGCTAAGAGTAACAGGGATAGGAGTGGACCCTAGGCATAGAGGGGTATGGAGGGAGGGAAAATCCGACTGCAGTTGCATGTCTATCGGACATCTACATTTATGGTAGGTACAAAACTGTACTATGTCCTTCAAGAATGCAACTGCAGTCATAACATGTGGGTAGAATACCATAGCTTAGCTGGGGGAGGAGGAATGCTCTAGGAACAAGATGGTGTGGCAATCAAACCCTGCAGGACTGCCGAAGCAAAGCCTGCTCTGGACCTGGAGTATAGAGGGAGGTTGTAGTGTTTGGAGAATGTATGCACGGAGCTCCATGTAGCAGCTTCTAGAATGTCCTTGGTAGGCACCCCTCTTAAGAATGCTGTAGAGGTGGCTGTAGCTCTGGTGGAATGTGGTCTGACATTGGCTAGAACAGTCTTTCCATGAAACGAGTAACAGAATCTGATGCAATGTCCAATCCATTTAGAAATAGTCCGTTTTGAAATTGCTTTTCCTTGGACTGCAGGGGCGTAAGCTACAAAAAGTTGTTCAGACTTCCTACTGGCTTTGGTTCTGTCCAGGTAGTATCGAAGTTGTCTGTGAATGTCCAAGGTATGCAACAGTCTTTCCCCCTTATTCTCAGGATTGGGGAAGAAAGCAGGCAGATGAATTGCTTGATTTAAAGAAACCCTAGATACCACCTTTGGCATAAAAGTAGGGTTAGTCCTTAATGAAACCCTGTCTCTGTGAAAAATAATAAAGGGTGGTATTGCCATTAGGGCCTGTAGCTCCGAAACCCTTCTTGCTGAGGTAATTGCCAACAGGAAAGCTGTCTTCCATGAGAGAAATTGCAAGTCGACTGTAGCTGCTGGCTCAAATGGAGGTAGAGTCAGTTTTTCTAGGACAAAATTGAGGTCCCAGGCTGGCACTGGGGCCTTTCTTGGTGGCTTAATGTTTTTGATTCCCCTGAGGAATTGCCTTAGTAAAGGATGTGAAAAAACAGGAGGATCATTGTTGTATCTAGCTGAAATAGCAGATGCGTGTATCTTTATGGAAGAATATGAGAGGCCGTTCTTTAACATATCTGCCAAATATTCCAAGATGAGTGGGATGTTCAACAAAGATGCATCATGTCCCCTTGCTGGTATTCCAATTGCTGAATCTTTTCCACTTTGCTAAGTAAACCTTTCTGGTGGATGGTCTTCGAGCCTCTGTCAGTATCCGCTGAACTTCCTTGGAGAGGGATAGGCTGTAGGTATTCATGGGATCTCCCAGGCTGTTAGCTGCAGTGTCTGAAGGTTTGGATGCACTGTTTCGAAATTGTGTTGAGTCAAAAGTAGAGGCCATTGGGGAAGGGCCCACCTCCTGGTGTGACATAAGCTCTGTAGTAGTGGGTACCAGTGTTGTCTTGGCTAGTCCGGAGCTATTATGATTCCCTTGGGCTTCTCTGCTTTGATCTTTAGTAATACTGAGGTCATCAGTGGCAGAGGTGGGAAAGCATAGATTGTTAGGGAGTTCCAGTTGAATGAGAGGGCATCTATTTTCCAAGCTTTTGGATGATATGTCCTTGTGCAGAATTTTGGTAGAAGATGGTTGAGGTGAGAGGCAAATAGGTCCACTTCTGGCTTGCCCCATGTTGAAGTGAGTTGCCTGAAGGCCTTCGGATGTAACCTCCACTCGTGTGGATCTGTGAAATTCCTGCTTAGGCTGTCCGGCATTGTCAGCCTGCAAAAGGGGTAAGAGTGGGTGCCCCCTTGCTTGTTTATGTACCACATCACAGTGGTGTTGTCTGTCCGTATCAGTAAATGGCCTTGCTGGAGCTGGTGTTGAAAGGCCTCGATGGCATGCATTACTGCCAGCATTTCCTTTTGGTTTATATGCAGATGTGTTTCCTTTGGAGTCCATTGTCCTTGAATACACCTGCCTTCCATGTGCGCCCCCCATCCAAGGTCTGAGGCATCTGTGGTCATGGTCTGTGTTATCTGTGGTTTTTTGAATGACATACCTGTGTTTGCCTGGCTCACCGAGGCCCACCATAGGAATTCCTTTTGTAGGCATGGAATGAGCGGTATGATTGTCTCCAAGTTGTTGCTGTGTTGAGACCAAATGCTTTTTAGGTACCATTGAAGCTTTCTCATGTGTAGTCTTGCTAATGGAACCAGTAGAATGCAGGATGCCATGTAACCCAGGGCCTGTAGGAATCTCCTTGCAGTCATCTGGGTGAGTTTTGCTAAACCTTTGAAGTAATGAGTTAACTTCTCTTGCTTGTCTTCTGTCAGGTAAGCCATCTGAGAGGCTGTGTCTAGTTTGGCTCCTAGGAAGATTATTTGCTGGGATGGCTGCAGTCTTGACTTTTGGAAGTTGACTGTGTATCCCAGAGCTTGAAGTAATCGTATGACATAATCCAGGTTTTTTGTCAACATCAATTTGTCGTCCACTTGTATGAGGCAGTCGTCCAGGTACGGGTAAATTTGTATTCCCTGGAGCCTGCAATGAGCAATTACTGAAGCCAGGCATTTTGTGAATACTCTGGGCGCAGTAGATAAGCCAAATGGAAATGCTGAGAATTGATAATGCTCTGGCCCTGCAAGAAATCTGAGGTATCTTCTGCAGCTGTGTCTGATAGGGACATGCAGGTATGCCTCCTTGAGGTCCAGAGTAATCAGTCAAGACCCCTTGCCCAGCATGGGAAGGAGTTGCTGTAAAGTCAGCATTTTGAACTTTGGTACTATTAGGAAGGTGTTTAATGCGGACAAGTCCAGTATTGGTCTCCATTGAGATTCTTTTCTTGGAACAAGGAACAGTCTTGAGTAAAACCCTTGGTCTTGCTCTTGTTGTGGAACTCTTTCTATAGCTTTCATCCGAGTCAGCAGAGTGATTTGCTTGATAGCCTCTGCCCTCTGGTTTTGTGGTAGGTTTGGCATGCCTTGTTTTCTTGGTAAGGTATGAAAATGAAACCTGTACCCTCGGTCTATAATGTCCAAAATCCATTTGTCCTTTGTCAGTCTGTGCCAATTTTCTGCAAACAGAGATAATTTCCCGCCCAAGGGAGCTTCTATTTGTTCCCTGGTAGGCGGTAGTAGAGGAAAGTCATTGAGATTGAGGTTGTGGAGCAGGTGAAACCCCTGCGTCACTTCTTTGGTTTCCTGGCTGCCATTGTCGTCCCCTGTAAGGGCCTCTGTATTGGCCTCTTCCTCGGCCACATCTGTTCTTACCCCTTTGAAACTTTTCTGGATTAGGAAAGGACCAGTTTTTTGAAGGCCAATTCCTACTGAATCTGGGGGGGTTGAACCTGAAGGAAATCTTTCACCGTCTGAACTGATTTTGCTTTTTCTTCGATGGTCTTTAACACATCCTTAGCATTTGCACCAAAAAGCTTGTTCTTTTCCAAAGGTGCATCCATAAGTTTTGCTTTTACATGATCTGGTAGAGGTTGATCCTTTAACCAAGCATGTCTACGGACGACTGTCCCTGTCATAGCTGCCCTACATGAAGCTTCCAGTGCATCATATCCACACTGCAGGAAGTGATTGCTTACTTGCTGAGTGTTATGTACAGCTTCCTGCAAAGTCTTCCTGTCTAAAGGATCAGGAGTGGCTAATCTTTTTTGTAAATCTTCTAACTGATAATCCTGATATTGTAACATATGAAAAAGGCAATTTAAAGCTCTCATAGATAAGGTAGTGGATGTGTAAACCTTTTTGCCCCATCTCTCTAATGACCTAGCTTCCCTGTTGGAGGGCAAAGGATTTTTAGAGGTGGAGGGTGAAACTCCTTTAGGCCCCTGTGAAATAGTTTCCAAATCAGCAGTATGGGCCCTGAGTAAATGGGAATGAGTTTCTGGGACCCTGTAATACCTGTCTGGCTTGGCTGGAGCAGGAGGAAGAGAAGCAGGGGTAGCACTAGAATCAGAATACAAATCATCCAGAACATCAAGTACAGGAGGAATAGCTAAGGGCCTGTGCTGAGGCTTCTTAAGGAAAGTCCTAAGGCGTTTCCTAGAATCAGAATATTCCTGACCTTGCCACTTGAAATGTTCCCTCATGGTGTGCAGCACTTCCCCAAAAGAAATATCCTCAGGAGGGGAGGCCGAGGGGATGGAATCATCTGCATCCGAGTCCTCATAGGTCTGGAAGAGCTCTTCCTGGCTATCAGAGTGGACAGAGCCCTCAGATTCTTCGTCTGAAGGAGTAGGGTCAGAGGGTTCAACCCGGGGCCTTTTATCAGAAGGAGGCTGGGATCCTCTCTCAGGATGGGCCTGTGAACCTCTAATCATGGAAATTAAATCAGCAGCCATGGACATAATTTGTGTCTCTGGAGTAGGCTGAGGAAAGGATTTAGAAGTAATATGCTTTGTTTTGCTGGCTGCCTTAGCCCTAGTGTAGGCTTTAATAGACATGGCCATAGGGGGCCTGGCAGCTCCACGTGCAGGAGTGACCTTGTCTACAGCAATGGTCTCGGGCATTTCCTCGGTTTCGGTATCCGGAGGAAAATCGATAACTGGCGCCGGGGTAATGTCTGGAATCAGAGTCGTCGGTAATGCGGTGTCTTCGATTCGGACTGGTGGAGAGACAGTCTCAGAGGGAACCGGAGCACTCGCGCTAGGTTTTGGCGTGGAGTCGGTGGTAGACGCTTTTTGGGAGTTTGCGATGTCGGAAGATCCGACGGCATGGTGTAAGCAAATTTATCGCCGAAGAAATCTTCAGCGAACTCCGCCCGGCGCCAGAGAGTGCGCTTGTTGAAGCGAGCACAGGCTACACAGGCCGAGACGTCATGGTCTGGGCCCAGGCAAGGGAGACAGTAAGAGTGGAAATCCTTATGAGGTATTTGTTTACCACAAGAAAGACAATTGTTAACTTTTTCAGTAATTTCTGACATCGGCTGAGGCAAGAAAAGGTCCCCAACGGGGTACTTAGCTTTTTTGATGACTTCGGTATCGAAGAATACAGGAGCTGACCGACCGGCACTTGCGAACTGCTTCCGCTTCGGGCACCGCGCAGCAAGAAAGACTGAAGAAAATGGCGTCGGCTGATGCTTATGTACTCCAGCCGCTGTGACGGAGAGAAAAGCGACATCAGCCGACGTCGGACCCAGACTTTGGAATCCGGACGACCGAGGGCTGCCTGAGGCAGGACAACCCACATGTTATGACTGCAGTTGCATTCTTGAAGGACATCACAAGGCTCACCTGCATATCAATGCACTGAAGATGAGGGCGGTGCTCCTGGCGTTGCAAGCACTTCCAAGACCTTCTTCCTCTCGGGACTATTGTGATACAATCAGACAGCATTCTGGTAGTTTGGTATATCAACAAACAGGGCGGTACCAGATTTTACCCACTCTGTCAAGAGGCCATGCGAGTTTGGGAATGGGTGATTTCTTCCCAGCACTTTCTGGTGGCAACACACATTCCAGGGATGTCCAACGTGATAGCCAACAAGCTCAGTCGGGAGAGCCTACTGCTTCATGAGAGGTCTCTGAAACAGGAAACAGTGGAACAGATTTTCTGCAAATGGGGACAGCCTAGCTGCGACCTCTTTGCCAGCCCAGTCAATACCAAATGCAGCAGCTATTTTTCCCTCATTCCCCCTCTGGGGGAAACACCCAGAGACTCTCTGGCTCACGATTGGCCCATGGGACTTCTGTATGCTTTTCCTCCATTTCCAAAGTGATTCAGAAAGCCAGTTGGCTGGGAAGCAAGTTGATCCTCATTGCTCCTTACTGGCCTCATCAGGTCTGGTTCCCAAATTCCTCGAGCCTCTTCTCCTGGACGATTTTTGGATCCTGGACCCAGCTCCAGATCTGTTGATTCATGTCAGGTTTGCTACATCCCTCAATCCACACCCTCAAGTTGACAGCGTGGTTGTTCCAATTCCATCCCTAGTCAGGCTTCATGATGTATCATCCTCAGTGTCACATATTCTTATGTCCTCCCATAAACCTTCAACTAGGAGGCTGTATGGCAGTAAATGAAAAAGATTTTCTATTTGGGCACAGAAAATGAATGTAGATCCCTACACTGCTTCTATCCCTGTGATTCTGGAATTTCTCTCTGAGCTTTTTCAACAAGGAGCTGCTGCTGCCACTATCAGAGTCCAATTGGTGGCAATTTCTCATTTTCACTTAGGGTTTCCAGACCATTTAATATCTCATAAGCTATGCAAGACCTTTTGGAAAGGAGTTACTCTTTTGAGACCACCACAGCAAGAACCTGTGGCTTCTTGGGATATAAATTTTGTGCTGTCAAAACTGACATCTTCCCCGTTAGTACCTTCCCACTCATCTTCATTGAAATTTTTGTCTTGGAGGACTTTGTTTTTGGTAGCTATCACATCAGCCAGATGGTGTCAGAACTACAAGCCTTGGATGTTAAGCCACCTTATTTGACCTTTCAGAAAGACAGGGCGTCACTGTGTACTGATCCCTTTGTCCCCAAAGTTTGTTCCCCTGCTACCTTAAATCAATCCATAGAACTCCCAGTTTTCTTCACTAATCACTGTAATGCAGCTGAATACAGTTTTCATCAGCTGGACGTTCACAGACAACTACATTTTTATTTACAGCGGACCAAGGAATTTAAGAAATCAGATGATCTATTCATTTCCTTTTCTGATTCCAGATTGGGCTTACCAGTTTCTAAAGTTACACTAACTGGATTTCCAGTTGCATAGCCTTTATCTACAGTTCAGAGGGCAGACCTTTTAGCCTGCAGGATCAAGGCTCATTCTACCAGGTCGTTGTCTACCTCTGCAGCCTTTCAAGCCAGGGTCCCACTTGATAATACTTGCACAGCAGCTATGTGGGCTACCCCTCACACTTTTATTACACATTACAAATTGGATTTAGCTTCCACGGGTAGACCACCCTTTTGCTCCATGGTGCTTAGGAGTATTTTCCAGTGAGCCACCCAGGAATAAGGCACTAGGGACGCTGTCCCATATGTAAAAATGAAGGTGAGATTGGACTACACAACATAAAGAAGTTATGTACTCACCATAACGTTCCATGTTGGTAGTCCATCTCACCCTTCATTTTTACCAACCCGCCCTTCTGCCCCCATCATCCTGGAAGATCTGGAGATAATAATAATAATAATAATAATAATAATTTGTTTATCTTTGGTTGGAGACCCTTTATTGGGTATCACTGTACTGGTTTGCCTGTTGTGTTTTTTTTCTTCTAGTGAGCAGCAAACAAGATCTGGGGTTTGTACTGGTGCACTATGGGATACCTGCTTGGCCACAAGCCAACCAGAAGTCTTTGAGCTTTAAAACGGCAAAGTCGGAGCTGAGGATTGGCTCCGAACCCATATGTAAAAATGAAGGGTGAGATGGACTACCAACATGGAACGTTATGGTGAGTACATAACTTATTTTTTCTGCCTAGCAGATGTAAATGTATTTATTTATTTGGCATTTATTGACCAGGAATGCCTGAGTGAGTTTGTGCCCTTTTTCAGCAGAGGCCTGGGGAGAAAAGCTCCACAAAGTATTACATACACCATAAAAATGTTTACAAACAATGCAGTATGCATGAGGTAATATAAACACGTTATTATAATGCTTGGATTCACAATTGTAAAATGAGAGTTTAAAGGTGTTATTTACAAAAAAGGCAATAAAACCAAATGTTGAAGTCTTTCATATATCTCCAATACATAAGGACTTCACCATATAGAGGGGAAGTAATGACAATTAACTCAGAGTTTAAGAAATGAGTATAGAGGTACTGTATATCAAATCTTAGTTCTTACAGGCTAAAGCATGTACATCAGTAATCAGAAGCAGAGGGGAAGTTGACAGAGAGAGTAGGTGATAGAAAAAGTATGGTTATGGATAAAAGGGAAAATTAGAGATTTTTTTTTAAATGTGTAAATGAGAGGGAAGAGTAGTAGTAGTTGGAATCAAGTGAAAGGAGAGTAAGATAAGTGGGAAAAGAAGGGAGGCAGGTAAATATGAGTAGTGAAGAAATGGAGTGAAAAAGATATTAGGAGTTAAAAGAGTTCTGTAGCGAGAATTCGATACAAATTGAGAAGGGGATGAGATGACATGACTGTTTTTACTTAAATATTACAATCCTTATGAATATATTGCACTTGAAATGCTTTACTTCAGCTGGAATATGCTACCTCACTGCTACTGGTTCCCACTGCACAACACAAGTATCACTTAAAAAACTGGTAGTCTGGAAAATTACTAGCAATTTTAGCTACACGCCTAAAAATGGCTAAAGATATTTTACTGCAAATATTGCTGTCTTCCAGTGCTTGAACTTCTACTTGCGGATCTGAGCCAAAAAAAAAAAAAAAGTTATGTACTCAACATAACTGTGCATCCGTGTTGCCCATTTTCATTCTTCCTTAATGAAAGGGTGTTGGATCTGACCTCAGATTGACTTAGATGCTTTTCTAGCAGACTGGATTAGACTCTCGAGCTCCTCCCTTACCCACAATGCCCCTTACTACTGCTTTACTTCAGATTGAGTTTGCAGTCATTATAATCTACCCATGCAACAGGGGTATAACAACAACAGAAAGAACAGCACAGGAGCTCAAACAGGAACAGTGGTTCCAAAATACAAACTTGATTTTATGAAGTCACTTCCAAAGAGGAGGAGAGAAAGTTGGAGGGAGGGGGAGTTGAGGAATTAAGAAAATGGACAACACAGATACATAGTTATGTTGAGTACATAACTTTTATATCTGATGCTGTCCATTTCATTCATTCCTCAACTGATGGGACAGAGGTCCTAGTTATGAAAACACTAGGTAGCTCTTTTGGAAGGATATTCCTGAGTACTGCAGAATCAAAGGCAGCCCCGTTTCTGGAGATCATGTCCACCTTGAAATGAGCACAGGACAAAGTGGCTGCAGAACAAATATCACTGGAAGTTCTGGTCCAGAAAGTGGCAGATGTGGCCATAGATCTAGTACAGTGAGCTTTTGGGTGTCTCGTCAAAGACAAGCCTTTCAAGGAATAAACAAAGGAAATACAATCTAAAATCCATTTCGCTAAGGCGACTTTAGAAACCGGCATTCCCAATTTGTTACAGGCAAAGGAAACAAAAACTTGGTTAGTTTTTTGGAAATCCTTTGTTCTATGGAGGTATAAATGAAGCTGTCCATGTATGTCCAAAAGATGAAGCATGTATTCTCCTTTTTGAAAGTTTTGGAAATAAGACTGGCAAATTTATGACTGGATTGATGTTTGTAGCAGAAGCAATCTTTGGTAAGAAAGATAGACTAGTATATAAAGTGACTGTCTTTATGGAAAACCAAATAACGCAGGTTTGGAGAGAGTGATTGGAGGTCAGAAACTTGCCTGGTAGAAGCAATAGCCATGAGAAAGATAGTTTTCCGGGAAAAAAATTTGATGTCAGATTTAGCTGAAGGCTCAAAGGGAGGCTGAACAAAGTTGTGTAACCCAACTGTGAGATCCCAAGGTGGAGCAGGGTCTTTAAATGGTGGTCTAAGTAGAAAAGTGCCTTTAAGGAACGCTTTACATAGTCTGGTTGAAGTTAAAGGAGAAGAAAAATCTCCAGTGTCATAATCAGAGATGGCTGTTAGCAGAAGTTTCATGGTGGAAAAACTAACATCTTGAAAAACAGATGCTAGAAAATCCAAAAATAGCAGGAAAGGGAGCAGTAAAGGGATCTAATTGTCTGTTGTGCCCAGACGCAAAATCTTTTCCATTTACTCGTTTAGTTTTCCGGGGCGATATTAATATTTGGTGAACTTAAGAAAGCCTGACTGTATAGCCATCCTTGGAATTGGAGAAACCATGCGGTTAACTTGAGGCCTGAAATGTCTCGGTGAGGCACTGCTGACGGATGTGATACCAGATGTGGACTAGTGTCCAGTGTCCAAGGAAGACATAAAAAGTGAGACCAAAGCAGGGGAAATCAAACATTCCAGTGCCATTAAGGGGTAATGGAGATAACCTTCCTCTTTAACCATAGTACTTTTTGAAGAAATTTGGTGATTAGAGGTAGGGGAGGGTAAGCATACAGGAGACCAGAGAGCCAAATGTGGACTACAGCATCTCTCAGCGACTCCCTCTGAGGGGGTATTAGGGCAAAAAAATTGCTGCAATTGTTATTGAAGGGTGAGGCAAAGAGATTGCAGCAAAGGTGACCTCATCTGCGTAAGATGCCTTTTGCAGTGGTAGGATTGACAGACCACTTGTGAGGCATCAGAATAGTTCTGGTTAGCTTGTCTGCTAGAACGCTGGATTTACCTGGTATGTGCATTGCTACTAGAAAGTGTTTGGAAGAGACAGTCCATTGTCAGACTCTCACTGCTTCCTGGCAAATAGGGCAGGACCTGGTTCCCCTTTGTTGATGTACTGTACCACTGACATACCCCTTCTGGATAGCAACTGTCCCTAGAGGAGGACAGTTCTGAAAGGCCTGCAATGCTAAAAGGACTGTTTTCATCTGTAAGACATTTATATGCAGGTTGGTGTCTTCTGGGGACCACGTGACTTGAACAGTCTGTCCCGAGAAATGCCACCCCCCACCCCAATTGGGAGGTGTCCATGGTCAATGTGGCCTTTGGAGGAGGAAAGATAAAGGTGCATCCCCGACAAAAAAATGTTGTTGGACTAGATTCACCAAAGTAGGGAATCCCTGCAAATCCAAGAAAGCTTTATAGGATGACTCAGTGGATGTCGAAAAATTGACCATTGTACTGCCATAGTCCACTGGAGAATTTGCATATGAAAGCGAGCGGTGAGTAGTAGAGTAATCGTTGTAGCCATCGAACCTAAGGCCTGGGGTACCAGTTTTGCCAGAGACAGATGCAATAAGATCTGAATGACATGAATTTGAAAAGTATGAATTCTGTTTTGTGGTAGAAAGGCCAATTGACTGATAGTATCCTGGCGAGCTCCTATGAAATCCAAGACTTGATCTGGCTGTAGATGAGACATGGGGAGACTGACTGTGATTCCCAGGTATTGATAAAGATGGAGTAAGCAATCCCTGGTTTCCTCTAGTAGATGCCTGGTTGGTGCAGGAAGGAGCCAGTCATCCAAACAAGGAAACAGTCTGAATCGGCGCAGTCTGAGATGAGCTGCTACCACTGCCATACACTTGGTGAACATCTTGGGGGCTTTGCTGAGACCGAAGGACTGGGCTCTGAACTGGTAATGACTAGTCCCCCAGCCAAAAGCGCATGCACCTCCAAGAATGTCTGTTCATTTTGATGACATAGTATGCATCCTGGAGGTCTATGGAGCACATCCAATCATACTCCTGCAGAAGAGGGAGAATGGACTGTACCAAGACCATCCAAAACTTGAAGTTCTTTACAAAGTGATTCAGTTGACTGAGATCTAGAATTGGTCTCTGGGCCACTGTTTTCTTCGGCACTAAAAAGTACCTTGAGTAAACCCCCGATCTTCTTTGGTCTGGTGGGATCTCTTGGATGACTCTTGTCCAGAAGAATTTCTAGGTCTGTTTTTATTGGCTTGGTGGGGTTTGTATAAAGGGAATGAAATAACCTCTGGATATGATCCTTTGCACCCATGAATCTTTGTGATGGCTGTCCATGTGTCTGGGTGCAAAGACAAGTGCCTCCCAACTGCCTCCAGAGAAGAACAGTTAGGTAACCCTTCAGGAGCAGTGAAAGAGCTTATCAGAAAAGGAATCTCAGATCCCTTGGTTTTGCATCCCCGCCTCGATGGCAGTGTCTTCCATTATTATTTCCCCCTCTGCCTCTGGGAGAAATTTCCCCCTTGGGATTCCTGAAAAGGACAATGGGATTTTCAGAACCACATCTTTTTCCTGCCTCGTTGATTCCTGGAGGAGGATTCTTTGCAGGGTAGAAAAATGGATTCCCAGGGCAGATAAGGTCTTTCCATCCTATTCATTCCAGGAAAGTGTGTATTTAACAGTGGGTCTCAAGAAAGATCAATCAAAGGGAGCATTAATGAAAGAAGACTTGAAGGGTTCCACAAAATCACACAAACGTATCCAAGCATGCCTCCTGATTGGCTATGCCTAAACCTGCAGCCTATGATGAACCTTCACAGCAGCATGAGAGATCAGCCTCATGGACACTGTGATGCCCCTGCATTGGCCCGGTAATCAAGGAGCCTCATTCCTCACCACTAACACCAGTGAGAGATGTACACATTGAGATGATGACAAGTACACACAGAGTAAAGTACAATTTCCCTTAAGAGCACACAGAGCTCACAGTCAGTCTGGGGCTGGTTTCTCTCTCTTTCTCCAGATCCCCAATAAGACTCTAGTGGCACAGCTATAGGGTTAAGATCTCAGCTGAGTGGCCAAACTAACACCTCCAGCACCCTTTCTGTCAAACCAGTGCTTCATGTCCCTGCCCAAATAGCTCACACCCACACAATTTGAGATTTTATTGATATATATATATATATATATATATATATATATATATATACACACACACACACACACACACTCAGAAAAGGCTGGCACAGGTTTACTAGCTATGCTTCCTTCTGCCCAGACTATAAGGTAGTACCAACTGCCATCGGCCACCCTTACTTAACAGCTACTATAAGGCCCTTGCCAAAGGGTGTCCAATTGTACTGTGTAACGTTATTATTATCCAAATGGTAAGTGTGACCAAGACATTCAAGGCTATTTAGGAGTGGCCTGTACAGTGTCACCAAATACATATGCAAGTACTCTGAGAGCTTAAATATCTCTAAACAAACCAACCACAATTAAAAAGTTTAAATGTATTTAATAAAAATAA
Organism: Protopterus annectens; assembly: GCF_019279795.1. Lineage (NCBI taxonomy): Eukaryota > Metazoa > Chordata > Ceratodontiformes > Protopteridae > Protopterus > Protopterus annectens. Next base: position 1,947,215,433 of record NC_056737.1, read on the forward strand.
TAAAATAAGACAATACTCAACCACCCAGTTAACTGCAGTGTTCAGAATCGCAAGAAATATTTTAAAACATTGCAGGACAGTCTCAAATAAATACAGAAAACAACTGAACTAATCTTACTATATTCCTGTCCATCTCTATGAGAGATTACCATACCCTGGTTACTTACTATTAGCAAGGCACGTGCTAATGGACAGGATGCTCCCAAGTCCAAAACAAAGATACAAAATGCACACACCGTCTCTGAGAGAGTTCTTAATATCACATATTACTGCTGGGTTAGCCTGTATGACACCACTCTGTCACCTGTCTTCAGTTCCCAGGCTAACAGAAACTTAACAAAATTTTATATTTCTCTGTGAAAAATACATCTCTCAGATGTTTGCTCAGAAATGGAAGTTGTAAAACAAATACTTTTAGTTTTTAGACCTAGTAATTATTTGTCTCCAAGACAACAGAAAGAAACTTCTAACTCTAGACATTGCGTCTGCTTGCTGCCCTGAAACTACATTTTATAGCACATTGTAAAGCACTTTTAATTTCAACTTATTTTCTTGAGGGTTTGCAAATTAACTTTTCATGTTCCAGCTTCTATTATTAACACATATATTTGCACAGGTATATAGTTTATATAGACTTCTGTTCTTTTGCAGTAGGGTACACTGTGGTTACATTCTTGAAGCTCAGTATATAAAACATACAGTTCAACACACACTTCTACACCAGTAGTTTGATATACACATAACATATAGTTCTCTTACGTTTGTAAGACAAGCATATGAATCATAATAATATTCACAAATGACACACTACTATCCACAAAATTCCAGTCAGCTGGGCTGGCACTATCACATTTCTATATAAATCACATTAATATTTTTCAAGTGACATATAAATATTTACAAAAATTCCAGACAGTTGGACTGGCAGTATTTATCTGGTGTTACAGACACATTCGAGATGGAATGGAGGGTAGCCAGTTGCGAGGAAAAAAAAAACTTTTGTCCCTTTGTTGATATGGATCCATGGGTAGATTTAGCAAGTTTAAGTTCCTCTGTAATATAGTAAAGTGTGCCAAACAATTAAGGGACTGTAATGCAAAGGTCGCCGATACATAGACAAGCTTTCCAAACCTGTCCAAAGCCCTGGACTCTCTGTTGGGGGACTGACAGAGGAGTTGTGCTTGGCTTTTTGGTGGCTGCTGAAACAACCATGACATCTATGGGAATTCCCTTACTCCAAAAGAGTTTGTCCTTGGGTGGAATTAGGCTTTAGCCCAGACAACATGAATAGGTTCTATGGTATCTCATCCTTTCCGAGCCCAGAAGGAGACAAGGTCTATTAAGTCATCTGCTGGGGGGGTAACCCAGGATGCAGATGGCGGGACCCACAAGCTTCTTGGAACAGTGACCTCTCCTGGAAAGGGTGTTAGGAGGACCAACCACCTTTCTGGTGAAGGATCTATAAAATGTCTCTGAAGGAGATATCTTCCAGTGGTAACCTACGGGACCCTTTTCCTTCAACAAAATCAGTGTCTTCTGTAAGAGATTCCTGGGGGGAATCTAAGTGTCTTCTTTAACACAATCGCTTCCAGGGAACCTCCTCATTGGGATGGTCTGGAGAGGTATCGGAAGAGATGGGAAGTTCCAGGACTGGAACTGCCTGACGCTCATATGACCTGGCTGTCCCTGTGGAATAGGTAGAGGAGTCTCAGAAGCTGGATCTGATGGGGGACTGGGGTTAGAATCCAAGGTAGTAAGAGTTGAGAGTGTGTTCTCAGATGAGAAAATACCCTCTCCACCACCTTGAAAGCAGAGGGACCAGGAGAAGCAGAATCCAACCTCACAGGAGCTGAAACTCCCACTACCATTGAGCCCCGGTCCCTATCTGGACCACTGCTTTGAGGCAGGAGTTGGACCGGAGCTCTGCAGCACAGAGTTTCTGAGGGGAAGCAATCGCTCTGAGACTTTCAAAGTTGCAGACATCCCTACAGGTCCGATGCCTTGCCTCCAAGACTCATTCTGCTCGGGGGGGGGGGGGGGCAGCACTGAACAAGTCAGGATATAGCTGGAGTTAAAGATGAAGCAATCTTCAGATCAGACATCTCCACTCTCAGGGCTCAAAGATCCAATGGCTCCAAAATCATTGGTTGGACTGCAGAGAGAGTGACGATGGGATAAGGAACTGAAGGGATAGGGGAAGTTTAAGAAAGAAAGCTACAAGTATATATATATATATATATATATATATATATATATATATATATATATATATAAAGATTAACTAGTATAAACAATTTACACTATCAATTTTTAATCAAAAAATGACTAAATAATGAAAATAGGTAAACAAAAAACTTCCCAAACACTGTCTTCCAACACCACGTGAAAAATCCACTACGAAACCTGCGTTTGAAATATTGAATTGGATTTCAATGAGATTTGGGTGCTATAAAATGCTCTAGTAGATTATTAACTTAAAGTTTTGTTTCTGATGAAGTTGGATACTTAAATCTGACGAAAAGTGCATGTTTAAAGAGAAGCTTAAATAAATATTTCAAACGCAGGTTTCGTAGTGGATTTTTCACATGGTGCTGGAAGACAGTGTTTGGGAAGTTTTTTGTTTACCTGTTTCAAACCATTTTCAAGGCTTAAATAATGAAAATATATGACCTGAGCCAGTAGACAACCTCACAGCAGAAGCGGCAAATGAGATCTGGGTATCTAGTGCCAGGCATCATGGGATATGGGGTGGCCTCGAGCCAGTATGCAGCTCTCGAGCTTTTGAAGATGGCAGAGTTGGAGCCGAGGATCGGCTCCAAACCCAACCAGCAAGAATGAAGGCGAGACAGATAACTTAACATCAATCTGTTTACAAGGAGGCCTCAGGTGTAAAACTCCTTTCAAAGTGGATGTTCCATGGCGAGACATGCAAAAATGGCCACAAGATGCACCCTGAGAGAGGAACAGGGAAGCCCAGAGGACAGTAGCTCAAACATTTAAATACAGTTGTGTAAAATCTTGCCATAACAGTAGATATCCTTCTCTACACTGTTGCAGTATTCTTCATTTTAGGGGATCTCCTGCCAAGACCAGCCAAATATCTGGCCAGTATACCAAAGCCTTTAGATCTTGTAAGCACCATGTCTCACACATGCTTCTCATTCAGGATGTAGGGCAAAAAAGTGACGTATGAACACAGTTACCAGGAACTGAAATGCCGCCATGCAAATCCAGTAGGAGAAAATGCAGATGGAAAAGGTACACCCTTAGCTAGAAGAAAAACCAAACAAAAGACAAAACAGTGGGAGGGAGCAAATACTACAACAGCGAAGAGAAGTTACATCTATTGTTAAGGTAAGATTTTACACAACTGTACTATGTCCTTTTATATCACTGTTGCAGTAATTTTCATCCTTAGGGACAGTACAAAAGCTCAAGATGTGGACTGGGAGGTTGAAGGTTGAAAGGAGCCCTCAATGAACCCACGCAGTATGGCTCTAGCTAAGCCTGCGCTGGCCCTAGAAACTACATCTAGTTTATACAGTAAAGGTATGCACTGAAGACTAAGTAGCAGCTTCAAGGATAGAATATGTGGCCAAATAAGTGAAGAAAGCACCAGAAGAGGCAACAACCCTAGTGGAGTATGCTTTGAATGAAGTAGATAAGACATCTGTCATGAAAGGAATAACAAAAAGAAATGGCCTTAGAAATCCAGGAGTAAACAGTTTGCCTAGAAACAGCCAAACCCAATGTCTTGGGATAAAATCAAACAAAAAAAGCTGGTCAGACTTATGAATGGCCTTAGTTTGATCCAAATAATACCCCAGGTGGACTCTTTGCAAATCGAAGGTATGAAGGACCTCTTACTAGCAGACTGAGAAGGAAAAACAGAAGGGAGTTCTACTGACTAATTCAGAGACAACTCATTAACAACCTTGGGCAAAAAAGGATTAGTACAAAGGGACACCCTGTCCCTGTGAAAAATTAAAAAAGAAGGATGGTCATAAAGGCCTGAAATTCGGAAACACTCTGAGCAGAAGTAACACCAAGCAATAAGGCAGTCTTCCAGGTACAATGTTGGAGAATGTGAACCCGCAGGCTCAAAAGGAGCCTGTGTCAATTTTTCTAAAACAAAATTAAGGTCCCAAGGAGGAGATATAGGATTTCTTGGGGGCCTAAGATGCAGGATGCCTTTAAGAAACCATTTTGTCTTCAAAGCAAGAAAACAAAGGAAGAATAAAAGGGCAAATGGGCAGAAATAGCCGAAAGCTGGTCATTACAGAATAGGGCAAGCCAGACTGGAGCAACTCACAAAAATAGGGAAAAACCAGAAGGGCTCCCACTGAAAAACGGTCCTGGTTATGAGCATGGCACCAGACAGAAAATCTCTTCCATTTGGACAAATGGGACTTTCTGGTTGTAGGCTTGCTTGCTTCCTGTAAAACCCTGAGCACATTGTCAGAAAAGAGATGCCTAAAAGGGATCAAAACCCTATCACCCACATTGTCAGTTGAAGAGTGGACAAGTGATGATAGAAGAATGACTCCTGGCCCAATCGGTGAGGTAACTTGACATGACTGCCCCTGGCAAAATGCATTAAGAGGGGGAAACAGTGCCATCTTGGCCAAAAGGGAGTCACTATCAAGATTTTTGAGAGTCTTGCCGAATATTTTGTATGACTCTTGGAAGCAGGGGAAGGAGAGGGAAGGCACAGAGAAACATCCCCTTAGAAGGAAAAAAAAAGCATGTCTGTCTTCCACACAAGATGACATGCCAATCTGGGACACGAAAGACGGAGCAACTATTCAGCAGGAGGCAAAAAGATCTACCCGAGGAATACCCCTACCGATGGACTATGTCCCAAAAAAAAAAAAAAGTTATGTACTCATCATAACATTGTGTGTGTGTTGTCCACTTATGTAATCATCATAACATTGTGTGTGTGTTGTCCACTTTCATTCTTCAACTGTTGGGTTTGGATCTGAACCTCGGATCCGACTTGGCCATTACTAAAGCTCATGGCAGCCAAAGAGAGCTCTCTAGCCTCTCCCTTACCTAGAATGCACAAACTCCTATCACCCAGATCTTCTTTGCAGATTTTACTTGAGAAAATAGCTACCAAAATGCATATATAAAAATGTTTATGTTCTAAGGAGGGAACTATACCTGGAGCTCAATCATTAAGGACAGTGGTGGTGTCCTTAGAATGTACCGTTCTTCCAGACGTTTGTTGAAACAAAGGATGCGGGTTGGTGGGTGGGAAGTTGAGGATGAATGAAAATGGACAACACAGATGGAAAGTTATGGTGAGTATGTAACTTATTTATCTGATGTCAATTTTCATTCTATCCTCAACTGCTGGGACAGAGTCTCCAGCTACCTAGAACCCTGGGTGGACACTAAAAGGCTATTCCTGAGCACATTTGAACCAAATGTTTCTCTACCCCTCAAGACGAGAACTAATTTGTAATGACTGATAAAAGTTTGAAGATTCACCCAGGTTGCAGCTGCACATATGCTGTCCATGGAAACTCTGAATAGAAAGACCAAAGAATTTGCCATAGACCTAGTTGAATGGGGCTCTTACAGATTTTGGTAAAGTCAGACCCTGTTTATTATAGATAAATGAAATACAGTCCATCAGCCATCTGGCTAGAGTTACTTTTGCCACTGGCTTTCCCAATTTCAATTTTGCAAAAGAAGCAAAAATTGGTCTGTTTTTCTGATTTCTTTTGTCCCATGTAAATAAAAGCATAATTGTCTGAACATCCAGTAAATGAAACATATATTCACCTTTGTTAGTAAATTTAGGAATGAATACTGGCAAATTAATAGACTAACAGTGGATTCTGACACCACATTGGGAAGGAAAGAAGCACATGTTCATAGTGTGACTCTACCCTTCTGAAAAATCAAGTAGGGAAGTTTCGATGACTTGAAGTTCTGAAATTCTTCTAGATGAGGCAATGGCCACTAGAAAAGATTTTTCCAAGTCAGGAATTTAAGGTCACATTTTGCTGACTGTTCAAAAGGGAAATGAATTAAGGCTTGCAGTACCAAGTTCAAATCCCATGGTGGAGTACGGTCTTAATACAGGGGCCTCAATAGACGAGTGCCTCTCAAGAATGCTTTACAAAGTTAGAGACCACAGAAGAATATTCAAATCCAATATGAAAATTGGAAATTATTGCCAATTGAACCTTAACAGTAGAACAGCTCACTTCCTCAAAGATCAAAGCTAAAAATTCCAAAATGTTACGTATTTTAGCTAAAAAGGTGCCACTATGTTTTTGTGTCCAGTAAACAAACTGTTTCCATTTACTTGTATGAAACTTTCTTGTTGGAAGGTTTACGGGAGACAAAATTATATGACAAACAGGTAACGGAGAGCAAAGATTGTCTGGCTATTAAAGCAACTGAAAAAAACATGATGTTAGCTTGAGGATTGAGATATCCAGATGAACCATGTCTGTCAGATGCTCCAGGAGTCCACAAATTGGATCCAGTAGCCAAGGTTGGCAAAGAAAATGAGGCCACAGGAAGGGGAACCAAATCTGACGAGGCCAGTATGGAGCAATGAGGATGACTTTGCTCTTCAACCTGGAAGCTTTCTGCAGGAATTGCAGAATCAAAGGAATTTGGAGGGTAAGCATAAATAAGATCAGGAGGCCAATCATGAAGTAGAGCTTTCCTGGTGAGTCCTCCTGAGAAAAGAGTAGACAAAGCTGCTGCTGCATGTTTGTGTATGGAAGAAGCAAAAAGATCACAGTAAGGCTTGCCCCATTGGCAGAAAATAATTTTTACCACTTTCCTGTTGAGAGACCACTCATGAGGTAGAAGAATGGACCGGCTCAACTTGTCTACTATCACGCTGGTTTTTGCCTGGAATGTGTGTTGCTATGAGAAAGCGGATGGATAACATTGCTTCTTGACACAAGGGATATGATCTGGTCCCTCCTTGTCTGTAGCTGTACCAAACTGCTGACATATTGTCCATTTGAAAAGCAACTGTCCGTGAAGGGAGAACATCCTGGAAGGTCTGCAACACTAAAACACTGCTCATCTGTAGGACACTGATATGAAAAATTTGTCTCTTCGGGGGACCAAGTGCCTTGGACTTCTCTCTCTAGAAGGTGCCCCCCGACCCGATCTGGGAAGTGTCCATGTGTCTTCTATGGTCGTGGACTGATGGAGAATGAAAGGACGGCCTTGTAGAACTTGATCTGAGTTACTCCACCACCAGAGATACCTCTTGCATGCCTTAGTGACCCTTATTTGTGGTCCATTCTTTACTAGCGCATGTTAAAATTATGGCAACAAACATTGACCCCAAGGCCTGAAGGATCAACTAGGCTGAAACACTGGTACTACAAATTATTCTCTTGACTTGGAATCTTACAGTCTTGCACTCTTTAAGAGAAGAGAAGCTGTCACAGATGTTGTGATGAAAACTGCTCCTATGAATTCCAAAATCTGAGTTGCTTCTAGATGAGACTTGTCATAATTAATGGTTATCCCCAGATGAGAACAAATCTGAAGTACCCGATCTACTGCTCTCGTTAGTAGATGCCTGGTTAGGGTGGTAATGAGCCAGTTGTCTACATATGGAAACATCCAGAATCCCTGCAGTCTCAAGTGAGCTGCCACTACTGCCATACATTTGGCAAATACCCTGGGGGCTGTGGTGAGGCCAAAGGGCAGTGCTCTGAACTGGTAGTGACTAGCTCCCAGCCAGAAGCATAAGTACCTTCTGGATTGTCTGTTCATGTTTATGTGACAGTACGCATTCTGAAGGTCCATAGAGCACATCCAGTCGTCCTTGCCCAAGAAGGGTAGAATGGACTGATACGTGACCATCCAAAACTTTGCGTGTCGAACTGACTTGTTCAAGTTGCTGAGATCCAAAATTGGTCTCCAGTCCCTTGTTTTCTTTGGCACTAAAATGAATCTCGAGTAAGTTCCCAATTCTATCTGGTCTGGTGGGACCTCTTGGATGACTCTTTTCTAGCAGCTTTTGTATTTGTAATGCTGCTTCTTTCCTCTGACAGGGTGGAATTTTGCGTACAGTTGGAGGTGGAAGGGAAAAGGGTATTGCATAACTTCTGGAAATAATCCCTTGCACCCAAGTATCTTTCATTGTATCTAGCCAGGATCTCTGGCGTAAGGACAGTCTACCCCCCATTGCCTCCAGAGGGGGAGGATCAGGCCTCCTTTCAGGAGCACTGGTAGGGTCTTGTCAGAGAAAGAATCTTTGGACCCCTGGTTTTGTGGGCCTCCTCTGCTGTGGGGCATCATCATCCATCAGCGTTCCCCCCTCTTCCTCTAAGGGAACTTTCTCCACGTGTGTCCTGGAAAGGACCCTGGAACTTCTTGAACCACATTTTCCAACCACCTCATAGATTCCTAGAAATGGATATCTGGGGGACGAAAAACATATTCCCAGAACAGACAGGGTCTTTCCATCCTTCTCACAACCTGGATAATGGGTCCTTCATTTTAGGGCCAAAAAAAGTGCTGTCAAAGGGAGCATTGATGAATGAGGACTTGAAGGGCTCTGCAAAATCTCATAAGCGCATCCAGGCATGCCTCCTAATGGATGTCTGAACATGCTGCCCTAGAGGCAACTTCAGCTGCATGCAAAATAAGCCTTAGAATAAGAATTTGTGATAGATTGGAGGAAAGTCAGCTGAAAGGTCACAGATGACTGGGCCTCAGCAGAAAAGGTCCTTGGAAAGGGATTTTGAAAGTTCTTTGATCAAGTCCCTTTGCAGCCTAATAAAATGTGTCAATAGTTAGGTGATCTAACAGCAAAGGTCACTGAAGCATAGACATGCTTCCCAAACCTGTCCATTGCCTTAGACTCCCAGTTAAGGGGATGAACAGAGGAACTGTGTTTAGCAAGCTCCTTTATGGTGGAGGCCACCACAACCATGGCATCCACGGGCACCCCCCTTAGCTGAAAATTCCTTTCCCACAGATTGAGAAAGAATTCTGTCTGACTTCGCAGGTATTGGTTCAATGGAGTCAGGCTCCTTCCATGCCCACTGACAGACCAAATCAATCGGCTCTTCAGCAGGCAGAGTAACCTAGGAGGTAGATGGGCCAGCTCCCAAGGCCTCTAGAAATACCGACTCCTCTGTTGAAGGGTTGCTGGGGGGGTCAAACCACTTCTCTGTTTAAGTATCTCAAGGATGTCTCCAAATGAGACATCATCTGGAGGGAGCCTTCACCCTCGTCAAAATCAGTATTCTCAGTGATGGATTCTTGTGGACAGTCCATGTGCCTCCTCTTGCACTTTCTCTTCCTAGGGACTTCCTTGGTGCAGTGCTCCAAGGAAGTGTTCAAAGAGATTATGAAACCCTGCTGGGTAGTCTGAAGGTTTCGAGATGGCTGCCCCTGTGGCGTCAAATGATGAGGCCCCAATGTTGGGTCTGTTAGTCTTGTTAGAGCAGAAAACACCCTCTTCACAACTTTGAAGGCAGACTGCCCCAGAGAAAGAGAAGACCTCAGCACCGAGAAGGCAGGCTTCTGGACAGCTGTTTTCTCCCTCCCTGAAAGTAATCACCCTGAGAAGGAAGTCAGAGCCGAGCTGCCAAGTGCTGAAGCACCAAGGCTCTGAGATGGCTCCAAGACCTTTGGAGTTGATCCCAGTGCCTCAGATCTGACAAGGAAACTTCAGCTCCAAAAGTCCTCTGGATCTGAAGATGTTGAATCTAGGGCACTCAGAGTTGGCTTCAGATGCGAAGATAGGGTTTATCTTTGGATCCAAACCAGACGGACCCAGAAGCATCAGATGCAGGGAGCAAGCAAAGGGATCAGAGAAGTCATCTGAGGTGGTGGTGTGGTCGAAAGATTGGCCTCCTGGCTCGAAGTGGTAGCACCTGGTAACACACCCATCTGGATCTGCATTGAAAGAAACTTCATCATCTTATCCAAATCTTCCTCAATCAAACTCTTGGATGAATGAGACGAGGCCAGGGAAGGTGACTTTGAATGGTGCCTTTCCATAAAGGGGGAAGGGACTTTAGAAGGCACCAGATCAACAGAGGGAGAATATTGGATCCTTGGCAAAATAATAGGATCTGGAACAGTCTGATTCAAAGGTTTCTTGGTCGGATCCAAGGAAGTAGGATTCATTAATGTCTCTTTCTTCAGATACGAGGGGTAAGAGGTTTGAGGCCTCCTGAAATCAGATTTAGGCCTCTTCCTGGAAGACACTGAAGATGAAGTCGAGAAGTGGAGGGAATCAGAGACTTCAACTCCTTAGACTTTAGTCTGGGGGACTGAGCCATAGTGAAAACTTAACGAAATATGATGGCAGCATGTCTTTTAGAATCAACTTACTCTTCCTGTCCACAAGTGCTCTGGAATTAAATTTATGACAAACAGAGCAATCCTCCTGTAGGTGCTGTGGACCTAGACAAGAAACACACTGTGTATGTGCATCTGAGATAGGCAAGTTGCGTCCACACTTTAAACATTCTTTAAATCCAAAAGGACCCTTCTAAGGCATACCAACATAAACAACAAAGCTGAGAAAAATATAAAAAAACATTTTTTTTTTGGAAACAGTAAGTCAGAAAGGAAAAATATTACCAACAATCGTAATAGCAGAAGTAAAAAGAAAATACCAACAATGGTAATAAAGTGTTACACTAACATACAAGGAAAAGGGATAAGAAGTACAAGAGAAATATACTAGAGATAGAAAGTTTTTGTAGAAAAAAATAACTTACCTGCTTAAAATACAAGTGAAACTCAAAGGCTATGGCTGACCATGTCTTTTAGGCGAAAGCGGCAAACGAGATCCGAGTATGTTAGGAGTTGCTGCATTATGGGTAAGGGAAAGGGTCAAGAGTGTTTTGGTTACCATGAGCTTTAGTAATGGCATCCAAACACAAACTGTTGAGGACTGAATGAAAATTGACATCAGATTGCATCTTTGTGAAGCATCCCTTCGTGAGCCTGTGTTTTGGACCTGCTAAAAGAGTCTGACACTTGATTGTTCTCTGAAGAAATATACACTGTCTGAAAAGGTAAAGGATAACTGAGAACCAGATTTCAGGCCTAAAGAGCCAGCATGCAGAGAAGGTAAAGCTTTGTGTCCCCCCACTTGCTGACATACCACATCACTGTAGTATTGTTCGTGTAAACCATCAGAGGTCCTTGGAGACAGTATAGGGCTCTCATCCCTTTGATGCCGATACTTCTGATGGGGTGGCAGAGACCATGAATTTTCAGGTGACCACAGGAAGCCCCCCACCCCATGTATGAAGAGTCTGTGAAAAATTCCTGAAAAGGAACTGGAGGCTGAAAGGGCACCTTTGGGGTGAGGGAAAGTAGCTGAATCTACCAACTGAATTCCTGCTTTAGACAAGGAAGCAGAGGCACACTGAAATCCAGAGGGTAGCAATACTGAATCCAAACTGACTTTAGGTACCAGTGAAGCTTCTGCATGTGCAGTCTCACAAAAGGGGGCATTGGTATAGAAGAAGTCACGAATCCTGGGCTCAAAGAAACTCTGTCTGGAAAAGCACTCAAAGGAAGAAGAAGAAAATGAAGGAAAACTGCCAAGAACAGAACTTTTGGATGTGACAGAGAGGCAAACATTGGCACTGCCTGAATCCTTCAACTTAGACATTATCCTAAGATGTTGTCAAGCCAGACTTTTGAAAATTGATAGTAAACTCCAGACTTTGGAGGAGATACGGTGACTTCCAGATCCTTTAACAGACAACTGGGAGAAGGCGCCTGAAGAAAAGGTTGTCTAGATAAGGAAAAATCTATAAACCTTTGAGCTTGCAAAAGGGAACCACAGGAGTTATGCATTTTGTGAACACCCTTGGTACAGCAGGGAGGCCAAAGGGCAAAGCAGAGAACTTGAAAATGAGAAACAGAGAAACGTAAAAACTTCCTGAAAAGATGGTGAAAAGGAATATGAAGTTAATCATCCTTCAGATACAGGGACAACAGAAAAGCCCAGGGTAATACCAGAGGAAACTGTTTTGAAGCGCAAGCATCCAAAAAGGAACCTTGAGAAAGGTTATGAGCAAAGAAAGATCCAGAAGAGGTCTCCAAGTGCCCTCCTTTTGAGGGACCAGGAACATCATGAAGCAAAATCCCTTTCCTACTTGAGAAGGAGGGACAGGCTGAATAGTTCTCTGGTTCACCAGGGACCCAAGGACCTCTGAGAAATGAGGAAGTTGTTCCACAGGAGGTTGGGGAATTCCTAAAAAAGGAGGGAGAGACATCTACTGATAAATAGAACCCAAGAATCCAAGATGATGAGGCGCCAGTTTTGGAAGACAGAGGGAGAGCCAAATGGACAAGGGAACCTGACTGAGGGGAATGGGGGCAAGATGTGAAACAGAAAGCAGGCTTGTCAGATAAAGGAGCCTTCCGAGGCAAAGGAGCTAGAGAAGACTTAGGAGGAAGAGCTCACCGACCACCCCTTTTGCCTTTAGTGGCCTGATAAGGCTGTCTGTGAACAAAAGCAGACCTAGTAGGATAGTTCCTCTGGAACTTAGGAATAGGGGACACAAAAATATGCTTAAGATCTTGCAAAGCTTTACCTTTTTCCTAAACAGACACACATCAGCAGCAGTCCCAAAGAATTTGTTATTATCTAAAGATGCATCCAACAACTTGGTCTTAATGCCTTCAGATAAAGACTGTAGGCGAATCCACAAATAATGCCTCAAGGCAGACCTAAAGGCAGCAGCTTTGGAAGAAGCATCAGCAGCATCATAGCTATACTAGACAGAGTGATGAGACACCTGAGAGGTAGAACCGAAAACAGACATAGCAGAAAATTTTGTTTCAGAATCAGGGAAGTCAGAAATAACCTGGCAAGCCTGGACAATCAATGCCAGAGCATATCTGGTTATGAAGGTCTTGTAACTGATGGCCAGAAAGGCCAAAGTAGAAGTAGTATAAACCTTCTTACCAATTATCTCCACTGCTCTTCTATCCTTCTCCAAAGGCAGAAGCTTTGAAAAAGGCAAAAGTTTAGAAGGCTTGTTGGAGGAGAATGACACCACAGCAGAGTCAGCAGGAGGACACTAAGAATTGACAATCCTCAGGAACCTTATAGAACCTGCCAGGTTTCTTTGGAGCAGGAGGCTGAGAATCAGGAGACTTAGAAGCAGCTATAAAGGTGTCTAACAAAGCAGCAAAAGAAGAGGTACTGCTGAAGGTTCAGGAGTATCCCCCTGAAGCAGATCATAATACCTTAGCTGGATATCACTTGAGAAGAATTCCACTTAAAGTATTCCATCATTTTAGCTATAATGTCTTCAGAAGCCCATTCCATAAAAAAGAGGCCCAGGAATAATGGACTCTTCATCAAATTCAAAAGTGAATTCATCCGGGAAGTGTAAGACAAAGACTCATCATCAGACTCTGAACCTCATCTGAGGAATCAGATTCTCTAGTCCATTTGGAAGGAATTGAAGTCCAAGGGGGAGTAGAAGAGAAAACACTTGGGGAGGCTTCAAGGCCATTAAGGCATTAAAACAGGCCTGGAGTAAACCCCTGTCATTCCTTTTTAGGATCCTTCTGGCATTCCCACGCTTGACTAGATTCAATAAGAGTACCCAGAACCTCTTTCTCTAATTAGAATCTGCAGAATCCCTCTAGGGCCCTCTGAGATAATCAACTGCAGTTCTCCCTTGACATCCAGAGGAGATGTCTGCAAAGTTTCAGAAGGGGTTATGGCATAGGAATCCAATGTAGATGTCAAGATGGGCTCCAGAGCTATCACCCGCTCCTACAAAAACATCCAGTTGAGGCTGAACAGCCAAAGAATCCAGATGAAATTTCTTGGCCTTCTTACTTAATGGTAACTCAGGGTTAGAGGATTCCTCCATGTTACCCTGCGCTAACAGTTTAAGCCTCTGGTTCTCAAGACAGACAGCCGGGGAGGACAAACAGTTTCTAAGAGACTTGGGCACAAATGCTTTAAATGCATTACAAATGCTACATGACATTTGGTCATGGGAAGCACCCTGACAAAAGACTATTGTTTGTGACTACCCTTACGGGGAATCTGCCTCCCACACTGACATTTTCTCTTCTTGGACTACATGAACTGTAGGTAACCAAAAAGGAACAAGCTCAAAAGAAAAAGAAAAAAAAGACCCAGATGGAGCACTTATCTGATGGCAAGGTATTCAGCACGGCAAAGGGCATTCAGATTGCCAGCAAAGAAATTCTGGGTAACTGCATTCATACGTCATCTTTATGCCCTGTGTCCTGAAAGAGGAGCATACATGTGACATACGACACATACAAGATCTAAAGGCTTTAGTATACTGGTCGGATGTTGGGCTATCCTTGGCAGGAGATCCCTATGGTGAAGAATACTGTACAGTGATATAGATCAACATCTAGTGGTCCATAATCCTTGATGGGACCCTGGTTATTGGATAGGTACCAGTGAGAAAATCTTTCCCAATTGCCTATATAAGACTTCCTTGTAGTAGGTTCTCTTGCCTTATTTAACAGCTGTACATCCTCAAGAAAGAGGTGCCTAAAAGCAATCCGAACTGAATTATCCAGGCAGTTAGTTGAAGATGTTTGAGACTGGGGTGTATCAAACTCCTCCTGGCTTGTGTGAGTAAGTCCAGTTTGTCAGTAAGATTGTGATAACCTCCCTTGGCCAATTCCATAAGAAGGGAGAAGCAAATGATACCGGACTCAAAAGGGGTTCACAACAATGAACTTTGGGTAGTCCTTCTAAATCATCACCCTGGATATCACTGGAAAGGGAAAAAGGCCTCTCTACCACAACAATGAAAAGCCTCCATTTTGCAGGGTTGTTTACAGGGAGTCTTTCAGCAGAATTGATTCAGTTGTCTGTTCTGAAAGGAGGTGAACAGATCTACCTGAGGTGTTCCTCACAACTGGATGAATGCCTGGACCCCCCCATTCAATTTCCATTCTTAAGGGTCTGTCCTGGTCCTACTCATGCTCATCTGCCACTATGTTTTACTCTGATGAAATATAAGATGTTAGGAGGGTTAAGCAGTGCTGAGTAGCCACCTCCCAAGCCATCACATCTGGTACGCACAAAGGGTATGACCTGCTTGCTTCCCACTTGTTTGTTTAAAGCATCACACTCCTGTGGCATTTTCTGTAATCACCTGAAAACAGGGGGCCATAGGAGCTTTTAAGGCATGGATTACAGCCAAAACCTCACACACTGATGTGCTTTGATCTGAGGAGTTCCACAGGCCTTCCACCTGTACCCCCATATAAACGGTCTCCAAGTAAAATCTGAGGCATCTGTAGTTACACAGACTGGCTTGGAGGTAGAGGAGAAAGGAAGAGACCTGGATTTATGTATATCTGTAGTCTCCACCAAAGTTTCCAGATAAAAGTCCACCTTCTATTTTGACAAAAAGCCTTTTACTGAGTCTCATCTATAAGACAGCCAGAAAATACCATTCTTTTTTGGCAGGGTTAAGAAAGATTTATGAACATTTAACTGGAATCCCAGACTGGCCAGAAAAGGCTGTCCATGAGACCATTTAACCAGTGGAGTACCCCAGGGTTCCATGTTGAGCCCTCTCCTATTTGGAATTTACTTCTCGGAAATTATGGCTAATGTTCAAGGCCTCAGACTCACCAAGTCTGCAGATGACTTATAAATTGGGAGCTATCACAGACAGATCCCCCTAGACACCAACATCTTGCAAATGGGTTTAACACAGAGAAATTACTATTGCCAAAGCAACAACCTAAACCCCAGTGTCAAAAAAAAATGCATTATAATGCCTTTTGGGAACCAAGTTAATTACTCCTTCAATAAAACAGCCTTAAGAGTCAACTTTTTAGTAAGGGATTTGAAAACATACGTAAACAGCAATGTGGCTTTGACCAACATGTACCAAGATATTAAGAAAGTAATTCTATGTCACCCAACTTATAACGGTATGGCATCCAGGTCTAAGGAGTTACAGTACCATTCTACTTGGCCCGTATCAGCACTGAATACGATGCCTGCTTTGGCATGTATCAAACCAGACACTTCCAACTGTTGCAACACCCATAAAGGTTTTTCACCAGGAAAATTCAGGACATTAATACTCTCCCCTATACTGATCATCTAAATGCTTTTTCTCTGTATTTAGTCTCCAACAGGCGGCTGAGAGGGTATCTTCGTTTGGCTTACAGGGCTATGTCAAACCCTGCCCTGATGGATCTATTGTACATGCGCAAAACAAATACTAGATACAAGCATCTGAACTTCAAATGTGAAATAAACAAAATGTGCCAGAGAGACAGATGTGCCCCAAAGGATCCCTGCACTAAGGAACAGCTCCCCATCCACATGAAACAGAGCTTGTCTGTTTCCTTGTTCAAACGAAATCTTGACAACAGGGTGGGAAATTGTAAATTTACCCCCTGTCTGGCCCCATGTCCATTATGGACAGAGGCTGTCAATAAGAAAAGCATTATCCTAATATCCCTCACCCTTAAAAATCTTTAATTAACTCCCTACTAACATGCCAAAGACATCCACAATGCTCAGGACCCAAAATAGTTTGGGATTCGCTGCTAGACTTGAAGCCTTTGGGAATGCCATAATATGCATCTTTTATTTCTAATGTTATCAAAAAACTTCCTAAGGGAATGGGAGTTAAATTCTTAAGGTTCAACATCTTGAATTTTGGAACTTTCACATACAGATTTACAAAGGAAATATCTAGAATTGGTCTTCAAAAAGACTCCTTTGGTAACAAAAACATTCTGGAATACAAGCTTTTGTCCCTCTGTTTTAATGATGGTCATTCTATGACTCTTAAGGTAAGTGCTCAAAAACCCAAGGAAAGCCACTGTCTGGTTCAGAGGGTGGGGAGGAACTCCCCTAAAAGGAGGTATTTGTATCCAGTGCCAAATTCATCACTCCTAAACCACTTTTATCACCCAAGACTCTGAAACAATCTGTTGCCAAAGAAGAGCATACAGATCCAGTTTCTATGACAGATTTTGATAGACAGGGGCAGAAGGCATATAGAAGGGGGAAAAAGTGCTGGTACAGTCATTCTGAAGTGTTAGACTGTCTCTTATTAGGACAAGATCCTAGTTTCTTGCTACTCCCCTACTGCCACCTCTTTTTGGTCCCCTGTTTGACTTAAGAAGGTAGAGGTTGCTTGATCCGTTTCTTACAAGGAAGAGAGAATTTTGGAGATTTAGAAGGGGCCTGAAAAATCTTGGAAACTCTCTATATGAATCTCTCTCTCTCAGCAACTTGCTTGAAGACATGAGTAGCAGATAGGCCAAATAAAACCTCATCTAAAGCTGAATTTAATGTTTCAGACTTTACCTCATCAGAAAAATTCTGATAACGTACCCAGGCATATCTCCAACATTGCAGCAGCAGCAGCCCTACACATAGTATCTGCACAATCATACACTCTCTATGGCATGTTGTGACATTTGAAAAAAATGATAGAAATAATGGAATTCAGATAGGCAATACCTTCAGGAGGAAGCGCAACAGATAATTCTCTCAAGTTGTCTGCACAAAAAGGAATAAACTCCCACACGTTTCCGATACTTAAGAATCTTATATACCAAAATGGAAGGAAAACATTTCTTACCAAGTTTATCTAAAAGCTTTCCTTTTTATTCACAGGATAAGCAACAAACACTTTAAGAGTCTACTCCCAGCTGACAAAGATGTGGATATGGATGTAGGATCAGACTTGAGGTGGGGAAAAAAATAAGTTATGTTTTACCATAACGTTCCATCTGAGTTGTTGATGATCTTCCAGTCATCACTGATGGGTTCGGTTCTGAGCCCTCAGAACAGAGTCAGCCTTATACCAAGCTTGCGTGCAGCAAAAACTCTCGAGATAAGCTGCTACCCACAATGCCCTTCACTCAGTTACCTCAGATCGAGTTTGCATGCAATATATTAGAAGGAACAACAAAGTCAGAGGCCATCTCTGCGCAGAAACTAAGACACCACAAAGACCCAGAATATCCGCCAGGAACCTTTGGAGGGGTTCGGTGGGAGGGTGTGATGACTGGAACAAGATCAACAACTCAGATGGAACGTTATGGTGAGACATAACTTCTTTATCTGAAGTTGTTAATCTTCTTCCTATTTATCACTGATGGGACAGAGTCCTCAGCTACTTGGAGAACCTGGGTGGCCCTTATGGAAAAACATTCCTGAGAACCATTGAACCAAAGGCAGCTCTTCCCCTGGAGATCACATACAATTTGTAATGCTTCATAAAGGTATGGGGCTTAGCCCAAATGACAGCTGCACAAATGTCATCCATGGAGGCCCTAGAGTGGAAGGCAACCAATGCTGCAATAGCCCTAGTAGAGTGAGCTTTGATTTGGCCAGGCTTAGATCCATCCGTAAGTGAATATGAGAAGGCAAAACAATCCCTGAGCCATTAGACAAAGTAACTTTCGATACTGCACTTCCCATTCTAGGACCTGCAAAGGAAATGAAAAGCTGGTCCAACTTGTGAAAGGATTTAGTTCTGTCCCAATAGAAACGTAATTGTCTATGAACATCCAAGGAATGTAGGCAGCGTTCTCCCTTGTTTGAATAATTTGGGAAGAATACAGGGAGCTCAATGGACTGGTTAATCGAAAAGTCAGAAGCCACTTTGGGGAGAAAGGATGGGTTAGTACGAAGTGATACTCTGTCCTTATGAAAGATCAGATAAGGGCTCGTGATACATAATGCTTGCAATTCAGAAATCCGTCTGGCTGAGGTGACAGCCACCATAAATAAGGATTTCTATGACAGGAATTGTAAATCACATGCCACAGTAGGTTCAAAAGGGGGCAGAGAAAGACACTGCAGAACCCAGGAGAGACTCTAGGCCTCCACTGGTTGCCTGATGGGAGGCCTGCTGTGGAAAATACCCCTGAGGAACGTCTTGCAAAGACGAGAAGAAATAAGCGGGACTCCATCTGAACCATTATGGAGGTTGGAAACAGCTGCTAGATGGACTCGAATGGTGGAAGCTGACGCCCCATTGTCGAACAGTTCAGCCAGGTAATGAAGAATAGTGGCTACGGGGGTTGAGAACGGATCTAGCTTCTGATTATGTGACCAAACAGAGAATCTTTTCCATTTGCCCCTGTAAAGTTTCCTGGTGAATGGTTTATGAGACACAAAGATAATATCATGGACGGATGAAGAGAGGGCTTCCTGCCTGGCAACTAACGAAGTGGAGAAACCAAGCAGTCAGCTTGACAGTGGACAGATTCGGGGGGGTCAGCCCTTGTGGGTGAGATATGAGGTCCTGACCAGTGTCTAGGATCCAAGGAGGTTGTAGAAGATGAGGTCGGAGGAAGGGAATCCATACTTGAGGCCAGAACAGGGCAATGAGGATCACTTTGCTTCTCAACTGAATAGCTTTCCTTAGTACAAGGGGGATTAGAGGAATCGGAGGATAAGCATAAAGGAGACCCGTGGGCCAATCGTGAATCAGAGCGTCTCTCGGTGACTCCCCGTGAGGGGGAAAGAGGGCAAAGTAGCTGCTGCATTTTGTGTTTGAGGGGGTGGCGAAAAGGTCGCAGCATGGCTGGCCCCAACGGCTAAAAATTTCCGCTGCCTCACTCGGATTGAGAGACCACTCGTGAGGTCGGAGGAAGCATCTGCTTAGCCTGTCTGCAATCATGTTGGGAACTCCCCGGGATATGCGTTGCTATCTGAAAGTGGTTGTGGTTGGAAGCTATCGCCCACTGCCAGATTCTCATGGCTTCACGACATAAGGGGTAGGATTTGTGCTATCTGAAAGTGGTTGGAAGCTATCGCCCACTGCCAGATTCTCATGGCTTCACAACAAATACATGCGAGAGATGCAACTATACGGCCAAACTGGAGGCTGAGCTCTCTCAACATAGGACTGGCAAGACCAGTCAGGAGGAGAAGGTTACCACACACACTATAGACCCAGTCTCACATATTACCATTACAACCTCAAATCATACACATAAACACACAAAGACATACTCGGAGGCTCTGATCAAAAATCTACCAAAACAGCAGAGGCCACCAAAGCAGACACCCAAAAACACAACACCTGCAACACATAGACCTCACAGTCAGAGTGTCAAACAGTCACAGCCCTTAAGGCCAAACACAATGCCAGACACACTAGTCATTGGTGACTCCATAGTCAGACACACTGACGTCCCGCTCACCAGACTGAGTAAGGAGAAGGTCACAGTAAGCTGCCTGTCGGGCGCTAGAATCCGCCACATAACGCAAGCACTCAGGTCCCTCAACAGCAGGTACAAATATGACTCAGTCATTGTCCACGCTGGTGTAAACGACCTGAGACATACCTCCTTGGACTACATGAAAAGAGACATTGAGGAGCTCTCTGATTATGTAGCCCAGACAGGTATGACCCTGACCTTGAGCAGTATCCTACCTTCACCAAGAATGATGCCACAATACAGAGATAAGATGATCAGCTTTAACAATTGGCTTAAACACTGGTGTCATTCAAAGGGGATCCAGTGTCTGTCTGCCTGGGATGACATGCTGGACAAGCCACGCTGCTTCATGAGGGACGGCTTGCACCTGTCACCCTGGGATTCGGATATTGGCAAAGGCTCTTGCCACTCCCATAGTGCCTTTTTAGGCAAGGCTCAAATTCTAAACCTACCACCCTAGAACACAAAAAGGAAAAACTAAGGGTAATGCTGCTCAATGCCAGAAGTCTAAATCTCAAAATGCACGCACTCGAGGCCCTTCTCAGTATGGAGAACATCGATGTCTGTGCTGTGACAGAAACCTGGTTCAAGGCTCCTGAGAGCACCCCAGCTATCAGGTTTTACCTCATATCATGCGTTCCGCCCCAAAATCTGGACAATACCAAGAAAGGAGGGGGGGTATCCATATTCATCAAGGACACCCACACCTCAAGACTGGTGGCAACGCACGATGCATCTGAAACCATCCAGGTGCAATTAACCATAGGCAAGACTGCTCTGCAAATTGTAGCATGTTACAGGCCACCCTCACAAACTCAGGAACCTCACATGGCCTTCCTGAAAACACTAGAGGGGATAAATGTATCACCAAACACCATCATACTAGGTGACTTCAATTACCCTAATATAGACTGGGAACACTACTCAAGCCCAAACACCCTAGCCCAAAAGTTCCTGGAATTCATAAACTCAAATGCCATGGAACAACTAGTCACCATCCCCACAAGAGGAGATAACATACTTGATCTCATCATCACGAACATGGGAGCACAATGTTCAACACCGGAGGTGTACCCCTCACTGGTGAGATCAGACCACAAACTAATCTCGCTGGAGGTCCTCACCCCGCCCCCACCTGAAAGAAAAAAGAGCACAGTAAAGAACTTCTCAAAAGCCGACTTCACACTTCTAAAGACTAGTGTGGTCTCCTTTAAGGCCCCGAGCCGGCGGAAAACAGTACTCAAGCCGCTGAATCACTTACAAATGCCTTCTACCAGCACCTGCAGGACTGCATGGATAAGGCAATCCCAAGCAAAACAAAGACTCTTTGTACCAAAGGCAAGCGTCCAGTCTGGTGGACCCCAGCCATAAACAAACTCTACAACAAAAGGAGGAAGCTACTACAAGATAGAGCAAAATCCTTAAAAGGTAAGACACCCTTGATCACTATAAGTAAAAAACTAAGAGCTCTCATAAAATCATCCAAAGCAAATTTCGAGAGAAAAATAGCTAAAGACTCAAAAGACAATCATAAGGCCTTCTTTAGCTATGTTAGAAACCTGGGAGGAAACTCCCAGATATGCTCAGAGCTAGTTCAAAATGATGTGAAGATTACTGATCCTACAGACATTGCCAACATACTGGCTGACAGGTTCAGTGCAAACTTCTCCCCTCCCCAAAAGGAGAGATATCTATACCAAACGATTGCAGCCCCCAAACATCTCCAGCGCCCAAGTGAGAACTGCTCTCTCCAAAGCAAAACACAGCATCCATGGGACCTGATGGTGTCCCCGGCTGTGTGCTCCATGAACTCAATGAGGAATTAAACCCACAGCTAGGACAGCTGTTTAATCAAAGTCTTACCTCTGGATACGCACCCAGGAGTGGCGCACTGCAACTGTGGTACCACTTCACAAAGGCGGTGCCTCCACCGACCCTGGAAATTACCGCCCATTAGCTTGACAAGCCTTATCTGCAAAGCCATGGAGAGGATCATAATGGACCTCATAAATAAAGACATAGGGAATTTGCAGACTTTGGATCCAACCCAGTTTGGCTTTGTCAAAGGCAGATCATGCCTTTTAAACTTGGTTGACTTTTTGAAACAGTCACCAAAGCCATTGATGAGGGAAAGGCAGTCCATACAGCCTACCTCGATCTGGCTAAGGCCTTCGATACAATACCCCATTCGGTATCATTGAAAAGCTCATCAGCTTAAATGTCAACCCATACATCACAAGATGGGTTGCAAACTGGCTGAGTGACAGAACCCACAGGGTCAGAGCTGCTGGCGCCATGTCAGACTCAAAGCCTGTCACAAGTGGTGTCCCACAGGGCTCAGTCCTGGGCCCACTCTTGTTTGGCATCTACTTTTCCAAGTACAAGCAAACACAGGAGGGTTATGGCTGACAAAGTTTGCAGATGACTGCAAACTGGCGCCATAGTAGAAAACACATCTGACACAGATATCCTTCAGAAGGGTCTCACAGAAACGGATAACTGGTGCCAGAGCCACGCCTAAAGTTAAATGCCAAAAATGCATAGTCATACCCTTCGGGAAAAACAAGGTTACCCCTAGCTACCAAATAGGTGGCAATCCACTGAGCACAGAAGAAGTTATCAGGGACCTGGGGACCCAGGTTGATAGTAGTCTGTCATTCGACACCCATGTAGCTAAAGTAGTTAGGAAGACCTTCTACATTGCCCACCTTATCATGAAGGGATTCTCATCTAGATCAAGGGAGGTCATAGTCTCCCTTTACTCATCACTCATCAGACCAATGATTGAGTACAATGCCCCATTCGAATGTATCTGACCCGACACTTGCAGCAGCTGGAGAGGCCACAAAAGTTCCTCACCAAAAGGATAAAGGGTCTCAAAATCTGTCCTATGCTGCCCGACTGAAAGAACTCCAGCTCTATTCAGTCGCCATCTTGCTCAGAGGTGACCTTTGCCTAACATACAAGGCCATGTCAAACCCAGATTTGATGAATATGCTTCACCTCAAAAATCTAGATCCATCAGAGCCACAAGGGCGGAGACTTAAACCTTGACACGGCTATTAATAGGACGTGCTGGAGGGATAGATTCATCACCCAAAGACTCCCTATGCTGTGGAACAAAATCCCGGTACATGTGAGGCAGAGCACCTCGCTGGCCTTGTTCAAGAGAAATCTTGACCAATGGATGGGAGATCGCAGATATACCCCAGGGATTACCTCAGTGTCACTGCTCGACAGAGGCACAGCAAAATAATGGGTATAGTTCCCCATACTAAAGGGGTGGCGTAAGCCACAAAACGATGGGCTAGGCTTGTAAATGCCCTCGGGCAGATAGCCTAGTATGAACCTATGAACCTATGAACATAAGGGGTAGGATTTGGTCCCTCCTTGTTTATGTACCAGATCACAGACATGTTGTCTGACTGGATAGCAATCGTTGTGGATGGAAAGCTTGCAACGCTAATAGCATTGCTCTTAACTCCAGGACAATGATATGCAAAGTTGACCTCTACATTGGACCACATGCCTTGGATTGACTTTCCCTGGAAGTGGCCCCCCCCACCCCATCATGGAAGCATCCGTGGTCACTGTGGCGCTGGGTTGGGAAGCCTGGAAGGGGCAACACCAAAGATTTTCGTCTGTACTCATCCACCAGAGGAGATCTTGTTTGCAAGTGTTGGTGATGAGAATCTGTGAGCTCAGGGGGTGAAGGTTGGGTATCCACCGGGCCTGAAGGAGCCATTGTAGTAATCTCAAGTGCAATCTGGTTAGGGGAACAATAGGGATGGTTGCAGCCATAGACCCCAGAGCCTTGAGAACTTTCCTTGCAGATACCTTTTCTTCAACAGAGTATCACTTGAACTTGTGCCCTTAATATCTGATGTCTGTGAAGAGAAAGAGAGATCAGACTTGCCTGGGTGTTGAATATTGCCCCTATGAATTCCAACTGTTGTGAGGGCTGAAGGTTGGATTTCTACCAGTGTATGGTGATGCCCAGCGACTCCGCTAGAACTAGGGTGTAGTGGAGGGCCCTGACCAGTAGATGCTTGGTGGGGGTGGAGAGGAGTCAATCATCTAGGTATGGAAACACGTGGAATCCCTGAAGTCTCAGATGAGCTGTTACCACTGCTAGGTATTTCGTGAACACTCTGGGGGCCACCGAGAGACCGAAAGGCAAGGCTCTGAATTGGTAGCGATTGGCTCCAAACCGGAAGCGAAGGAGGCTCCTGGAGTGCTTGTCCATCTTGATATGGTAATACGCATCCCAGAGATCTAATGAGCACATCCACACACCCTCCCGCAGAAAGGGAAGGATGGTTTGAATCGTGACCATGCAGAACTTGGTCTGAACTACCGATTTTAGTTGGCTGAGATCCAGAATGGGAAATGAAGGTTGAGAATCAGGATTATTACAGGCAGTACTAAAATACATCCTCATAGTTGATACAATAGGAGGTATGGACATGGAATGAGGTGTGTCTACTTGTAACCTAGTAGGTCAGAGGTAACCACTACCTGTTCCCATAGAAGTCACCTCATTCACCCAGGCTATTGTCTGAGAAAGAGAAAAAGAAAAAGTCCACCTAAGGGAGGTCGTGAAGACCAGGTTTCTTCTGAATCAAAGACAATGGAACTTGGGAATCTGCAGGAGAAGCCACCCTATCCATGTCTATGTCAGAATGCTCAGATTTGCTTTCCTTAAGTAATATCTCTGCTGACATTTTCAGGTAAGGATTTCTGAGCACCACATTAACAACCTTTAACAACTGGCTGGCTAAGGAAAGGAAATTATTTTTATAACAGACACCATGTCTTCAGATAGACAATGTTTAACCTTTTGTTTTGTCTTTATAAGTTTGGATGAGTTAGGTACAGTGGGAGACAGAAGAGCTGGAGCTGAGGAAAATGTCATGAAGGCAGTACTCTTTGCAGGAATGAGTTGTTCAGAAAGCAACTTGTCAAAAAGTACTCTCATGGAGCACATCTAAAGTCGCATAAAGATCCCCAAACACAGAAATGCATAAGCTGTACACAAATTTCGTGTTAGAAAACCCCCTTTTCAAAAATTGAGTGTAACAGAAAAAATGTCAGGTACGTCCATGTACACAAGCACTAACATATCTCATAACAGTGCCTACCCATATAAAACACTTCCAAACATTAACCTTTTCATGAAGTACTACAAAGTTTACGTAAGCAGTACATTTCCTAATAAAACAGCCCCCACAACAGTTTAGAGCTAAAAACAGAGGTCCCGGACCCCTGCTGGTCATTTTGGAGAAATTATCGGTGTATTATGATACATCAGTAATGTATGGGGGATGGTTTAAGGTGAATTCTGGCCACAAAGGTCTATAATGATTAAAGCTGCGTCTGTAGTCGTTATTCAGCAATGCCCCATTACCAAGCTGAGATCGCTAGAATTTAATAACTCAATTCTTGTTTTATCCTTTGATTTTAAATCGATTATGGTGGTATACAGTCTAAGGTCCCTAAATCTTAGGTGGCTTATGCTTGACGTTTCGGAACAATCATTGGTTTATTATGATACATCAGTTATGCATGGGGAAATGTTCAATGTGTAATCTGGCTACCAATGTTGATAACGGTCAAGGCTGTGTTTGCAGTTACCAATTTTCAACATGGTATTGAAGAATTTGTATTGCTAGTATTTAATATTCAATTTTTGCTTCAGCTTGATCCTGTAACATATCACAGTGCTATACAGTCATAGCTGATAAGGGATGTGTAGATTTCTCAGTAAGACCAGCAAGGATATATATTCATATATATACATATATGATTGGCAAGTTTGATATCTACATTGGGGTCTGGTCATCTATGTGTTTCGTAAAAGTGTTTACATTAATATGAAATTTTTTTTACTTATATAGGGGAACGTAGCACTGCAGTAATAATTGTTTATTTACATAGTGATTTGGATATCTGTTTGGCACTGGCTCTCAAGCACATTACTAATCTGAATATATGCTTATTCATTTTGGTATGTGCAAGGGCTATTATGGCTCCCCTAAAAATTATTTCTTATTTTGTGTTTTATTGGTTCATATATTGGTATATGCCATTAACCGTTATACTGTACATTCCGGAATTGTGTTTTGGGGAACGTAGCATTATATGGAGGCCAGTTTTTGGTGTGTACCGATAACCACATTGTTGGAAGGAGTTTCACCTCGAAGATGCGCAGTGGCTACTATTGTTCCCCTTAAGTGGGCTTTTGATTTACACACAGGACTGGACCAGATGTAGTGGGGGTTATATAGGAATATTATGCACATCTATGTGTGACTAGCTATATTACTCTGTATCCCACTGTGATAGTTCTCTATGTGATTTCTTAACCGACCTCATTCTGGCATCTCAACATTACCGGTCTGTATTAACATATATACGGCTTTTGGGGAGAATCGACAAAATCCTTTATTTATTGTTTTTCAGAATAACTTCCTTTATAACCATTATCAGGTGGTTAGGTTTTGACTTGCTATATCTATATGAATCATGGATCTTAACAAGATCATACAAGGTCTCTCAGGCAACAGAGATGATTTGGGGGTATTTGGACTGGAGTCCAAGACTGGAGGAAATGATGTGTCTAACTCAGAAGTGCCAGACAGCACATGTATTTCCATCTTTCAAAGATTAACCAAAAGCATGCACACATTAAGGACAAATGTTTTGCGCTTAAAAATGTTCAAGGCCTATCAAGCAAAGGGGATCTCACCAAGGGAGCTCAGGATCAGGATCCAACCATTAGTTGCCAACATAGATGAGGACCTATCAGAACAATGGAGCCTTGCCCAACAAAGAGAGCATCCATGAGTTTTGTAGATGTATTAACATCTTATTATGACAGGTCTGTCGACCAATGTATTTCAGAGGTGGCAGCCACTTGTGAGGAAACTAAGAAATATGAGGGACAGCGATGTTATGTGATTTGTTTGAATCAGTTTGGTAAAGAATTATTGATTTTGGAAAAACAGCTTAAGAAAAAGAAAATGCACAAACTCAATAGAGACATGGGGGATTATCAAACAGGTAAACCATTCGGGGTAACTAAGAATGTGAAATTTGATAATTTGGATAGAAAACTCTAAGAGGAAAAGACCCAAGTCTATCCTCAAGAAACCAGGAACCCCTCAGAGTGGAACATGGAGAGGATTCATCCTTTGCTACAGATTTAGATATGCATCACACTCTGGGATCCCCGATTCCAAAATGTAGTCATCGGGATGAACCTTTAGGGGTAAACCACAAAGGGGAGGTAGAAAACACAGAGCAGGTGCCTGATGTAGAGAAGTTACTCAAAATTATGGTACAGAAAAAAAGTTATGTACTCACAATAACGTTCCATGTTTTTTTCCCATCTCGCCGTCATTCTTACAATGATGGGTTTGGAGCCAATCATTGGCTCTGACTCGGGTGAATACTTAGCTGAAGATCTCAAACTTGGCTCATGGCAAGAAGGTATCCCACAATGCAGTAGTGTAATTCCCCAGATCTTGTTTGCTGCTAATACTGAATATATACACTATATACATCTGTACAAACATATACATATAAACAAGTGTCTATGTCTATACTAAATGTACTGGAAGGAGAAACAAGTTGAGACAAAGAGCCCCTGAGGTAGTGGAGATCTACCAGGTCCACAAGAAGTCTTTGGCAGGGGGAAGGAGGGGAGGGTTCATAAGAATAAACGATGAGATGGACAACAAACATGGAACGTTATGGTGAGTACATAACTTCTTTATGATGTCCTATCTCGCTTTCATTCTTACAGTGATGGGACAGTGTCCCTAGCACCTTTTTTCTGGGCGTCTCACAGGAGTACACCTTTAAGCACTGTGGAACCAAAGGATGCTCTGTCTCTGGAGGCCAAATCCACTTTGTAATGAGTAATAAAAGTACACAGAGTAGACAAAGTAGCTGCTGCACAAATATTATCTATGGGAATTCTGGCTTGAAAATCAGATGACATATCCAATGGTCTAGTGAAACGAGCCTTTACTTTGAAAGGTAATTCCTTGTGATTTGATTTATAGATAAATGCAATACAATTTGAAAGCCAATTAGAAAGCGTAGTTTTTGAAACTGAGGATCCTTTTTTTGCATCGGAAAAGGATACAAATAATTGGTCAAATTTTCTGAAGTCTTTGGTTCTATGCAAATAGAATTCTAAGCTGTCTGTGCACGTCCAGTTAGTGTAATTTGTACTCTGCCTTGTTGCTGTGTTGAGGAAAGAACACTGGAAAGTCTATGGATTGATTTATATTGTTTGGAGATGCAAGTTTGGTAAAAAGGAAGGGTTAGTATGCAAGGATACCCTATCCTTATGAAAAATCAAATATGGTGGTTTAATCGAAAGAGCTTGCAGTTCTGACACCCTTCTGGAAGAAGTTATAGCCACTAGAAACAAAGTCTTCCATGAAAGGAACTTGAGGTCTGAAGATGAAGAAAGCACGAAGGGAGGTAAAGTGAGATGAGACAAAACAAAATTTAGATCCCAGGGAGAAAGGGGTCCCTTAAAGGGAGGTCTTAATAAGGAAGCACCTTTTAAGAAGGCTCTACACAACCTGTGTGACATTAAGTTTGAAGAAGTATCACCAATATGAAAATTTGAAACCGCAGCAAGTTGAACTCTGATGGTTGCTGCAGCTGAGCCTTGATGAAACAGTTCCACCAAGAATTCCAAAACAGACAGAATAGGTGCAGAGAAAGGATCAATGTTCTTATCTTGAGCCCACAGGGAAAACCTCTTCCATTTACTAGAATAAAGCTTTCTAGTGGAAGCTTTATGGGAGGACATTAAGATATGTCTAACAGTGGGAGTGAAATTGTGAAGCTTGACTAAACTGGGAAGTGAAGCAGCCAAGCTGTCAGTTTTAGGGTGTGGAGAGACGGATGAAGCTCCCCTGACATATGAGTCAGCAGATCTGGCACTGTGTCCAGAATCCAAGGCTTCTCGTGAAGGTGGGGCCACAGGAAGGGGAACCAAACTTGGTGAGGCCAGTAAGGGGCAATGAGAATTATCCTGCTTCCCGAGCTTTGAGCTTTAATTACTCTGGGTATGAGAGGAAACGATGGAAAGGCATATAGAAGTCCCAAGGGTCAATCGTGAACAAGAGCATCTCTCGGTGTCTCCACTGGAGGGGGAACTAGGGTAAAGTAGTTGCTGCACTTGGCATTCGTGGGAGTGGCAAAGAGATTGCAGCAAGGCTGTCCCCATGTCTGGAAAATCATTTCCGCTATATTGTAATGAGAGACCACTCGTAAGGCATTTGGATTGCTCTGCTCAGCTTGTCCGC
Source organism: Protopterus annectens (assembly GCF_019279795.1). Classification (NCBI taxonomy): domain Eukaryota; kingdom Metazoa; phylum Chordata; order Ceratodontiformes; family Protopteridae; genus Protopterus; species Protopterus annectens. Next base: position 1,947,244,967 of record NC_056737.1, read on the forward strand.
TATCACGCTGAACTTCACCGGAATGTGCATTGCGATTAGAAAGCGCTGGGAAGAAACTGACCATTGCCATACTCTTAGGGCTTCTTGACACAGGGGATAGAATCTGGTTCCCCCTTGCTTATGTACCAAACCACAGACATATTGTCTGACTGGATCACAATAGTCCCTAGAGGGAGAGAGTCTTGAAGTGCTTGCAACGCAAGAAGCACTGCTTTCATCTCTAGAATATTTACATGCAAGTGAGCCTCGTGATCTTGCCATGTACCTTGGACTGTTCCTCCCTAATAATGCCCCCCCAACCCTGTTTGGGAAGCGTCCATGGTCACTGTAGCTATTGGCTGAAGTGGAACAAATGGTCTGCCTATTGTCACGAGTGGAGTGTATCCACCATCTCAAGTCGTTCTTGCAAGATTCTGTTATTCTGATCAGATGAGACATTGGAAGCTCTTGAAATGACCATTGGGAGAATAACAGCCACTGAAGAATCCTCATGTGCATTCTAGCAAGAGGAACTAGTGTAATCGTGGAGGCCATTGTTCCTAATAAACGTATAATTACTTGTGCTTTCACTTTGTCCATGGGAAGGATGTGAAGTATTTGCTGTCGGAGAGCTATGACTCTTTGTTGGAAAACGTGCTACCATCAAAGAAGTGTCTAGATTTGTGCCTATGAATGTAACATGTTGACAGGGCAACAAGGCAAATTTTTGAAAATTTACTGTAATGCCCAACTGATTGCAGATATCCAAAGTTAGATCCCTGGCTTGTAGTAGTAGATGCTTGGTGGTGGCAGATAGGAGCCAGTCATCTAGACAGGGAAACACACGGAATCCTAGATGCCTCAGGTGAGCTGTGACTACTGCCATACATTTGGTGAGCACTCTGATGACTGTAGTGAGACCAAAGGGCAGAGCTCTGAACTGGTAATGGCTGGCTCCCAGCTGGAAGCATAAGTACCTTTTTGATGTCCGGTCCAATTTTATGTGGTAGCAAGCATCTTGGAGGTCTATCTATTGTCCTTCCCTAAAAAAGGGGGGGAGTACAGACTGCAGTGTCACCATTCAGAACTTTGATTTCTTGACAGATTCATTTAAATTGCTTAGGTCCAATATGAGTCTCCAGTCCCCTGTTTTTTTTAGCACTAAAAAGAATCTTGAGCAAGTTCAGAATCCTATTTGGTCTGCGGGGACTTCTTGGATGACTCTGTTTTGCAGCAACTTTTGAACCTCTATAGTTGCTTGTTCCCTTGGATTGGGTGGAACATCCGGGAGTGCTTTGGTCTTTGGGACAGGTTTGGAAAAAGGGATGGCGTATCCTCTGGATATTATGTTTAGTACCCATTTGTCATTTGTGATATTTCGCCAGGCTTCTGGGTACATCGATAAATGTCCCCCGACTGCTTCCACAGTAGAGCAGTTGGGCCTCCATTCAGGAGCGCTGATAAAGGCATCCGCGAAAGGAATCACGATCACCCTGGTTTTGCGGACCCCCTCTGCCTCTTGGGTGGCATCTACTGTTATTACCTCCCCCTCTGCCCCTGGGGAAGATGTATCACCCCGTGCATCTTGGAAAAATCTCTGTGATGTTTTGAACCACATCTTTCTGCTCTTCTGACCTTTGGGATAAGGTCTTGAAGGTATGGAAAAATGTACTCCAATGGCAAAGAGAGTTTTTCCTTCCTGCTCGCATCGGGTTAAGGTGTCTTTTACTTTGGGTCCAAAGAGTGAGGAACCATCAAAAGGGGCGTTAGTAAAGGTAGACTTAAAGGGCTCTGCAAAATTACACAAGTGCATCCAGGAGTGTCTCCCTAAGGGAAACTCAGGAACCCGTTGCCCTGCTCGCTCCATCTGCTGCGTATGGTATGATCCCCATGGAGGAGTTGACAATGGAATTTAAGGTGGACAGCTGGGGGGAGACCTTATCATTCACCCCCCGCAGCTACTGAACCTTGTAGAGCATCTCCCTAGCTCTTTCAGATCATCTCTTTGTAGCCTCGTAAAATGGGATAAGTAGTTCAGTGATTGCAGAGAAAAGGTCGCTGAAGAAAAGATACGCTTCCCGGATCTGTCCATAGTTCTGGAATCTTTATTCGGAAGATGAACAGATGAGGAAGTCTCTGCAAGTTCCTTCTTGGTGGCTGCTGCCACCACCATATCATCTACAGGTACCCCATTTGTTAAAAATTCTTTGCCCAAAGGAGCAGACCAAAATTTGTTTGGCCTCCAAGGGACCATTTCCATAGTGACGGATAACTCCCATGCCTTTCGACTAACCATGTCCATTAGTTCATCAAAAGGCGGAAACATCCAGGAGGCTGAAGGTTGAGACCCCAAAACCTTCAGGTACGCTGACTCCTTATAAGAAGGGGTAGCGGTCTGCCAGCCGCCTCTACTTAAGGATCTCTAGAATACCTGCAAATGAGATATCATCAGAGGATGACCATGGGGACCATTCCGACTCATCGAGGTCAGTGTCTGAAGTGATGGACTCATCTGGGGAGTCAACATGCTTCCTCTTGCAGGTTCTGTTCTGAGGTGGCTCCTCAGAAGGATATTCTGGGGAGGCCTCGGATGAGAGGGTTTCGCCCAATGGGGGATACTGAGGCTCTGGGTCTCTGCTGCATGGTACTGAGACAGTAGCCGGTGCCTTGGGGGGACGAGTACTGGTATCCTTCTGTGGGTGCTGAATGGGCAGACAACATACTCATCAGCTCAAAGGCAGATCCTGCCAGCTCTGAAGACTTCCCAGGCTCCGAGGAGACAGAAAAAGGCAATGGAGCCAACGAGACTGGACCCGAAGCCAATGTAGGAGCCGATGCTCTGAGGGTTAAACTCGGCACTGAAGATTGGGGCAGAGAATCCCCCTCGGGGCCGACCAGGGAACCCGGCTCCCAGACTCACTGGACAATGCCGAGAGATTCGGAACAGATGTCAGCTCCATGAAGAGCGAAGGGGGTCCTGGATCCGTCTGTTCCACAGTAAGTGGTACTGAGCACTCCAGCTCTGAAGGACCAACTTGGCTCGGAGGAACAACAGTGGGCACAGTATGCTCTGAAACCAAATGGGTGGGAACCGAGAATAATTTAGTCAGCACCGACGACTTGAGGAGTCTACACACCACCCGTTCCACGTCCTCATCTGATAAACTTCTTGTTGACCTGGAAGATAAGGAAAGAGATAGAGACCTATGAAGGACTGGCGATCTCAAGGTCAGAGAAACCAGCAAAATTTCAATGGACTGGCTCCGAGTGGAGGTATCTTGTGGCTCCGAAGGCTTTGTAGCCAAAGAACCAGGCCTGTCAATCAAAAGAACTTCCAACGGCTCCAAGAAATGTGGAGCCAAGGAAGTAATGGCCTTAGAAATTTTTGGGAGTTTGACTGGCGGCTCCGTATGAGCCGATGTAGCTGGAAATTGTCTCTTGTACAATTTTTCCTTTTTTGGAGATGAAGAGGAAGTGCTATGAATGGCTTCTTCAAAGGAATGCTTTAAAAGCCCTTTTAGAATTAACTTGTTTCTTCTTTCCTGAAGAACTCTGGCACTAAATGAATGACAGAAGGTGCAGTCCTCTTGGAGATGAATAGCACCAAGACAGTAGACACAAACAACATGTCAATCAGTGATGGACATTTTTTGCGAGTACTTCTGACATTTTTTGAAGCCCAAAGCTTGTGTTCTCTTTCTTTTTGTTCTTTAGACATTTTCACAAAAAAAGGGAAGCCTACAGGCTGTATCAAAAACACAAACAATTTATCTAAGACTAATATGCTACAGGTTACTAAAGGATAATACAAGGAGGAATGACCAGGGAAAGAAAATTGTAAAAGAAAAACGACTCCAAATCCACAAATCGCACCAGCAAGCGTAAGTTGTTCTAAACGCAAGAATAATTTATTTGTAACACCAAGTACAGCGTTTTCGCCAGTCAAATTCGAATGGCTTCCTCAGAGAAACATATTTTTCCATTTAAAACCTCAAAACTATTTATGCACTGTGCTAGCAAACGTACATACGTCACTTCCTAGTCTTACAGCTGTTTTTCTATACATCTTAAAGGAATCATGACCAATATGTACTATTTAAACAACAGTTATAAATCGTTTCCTTAAAAAACATTTTAAAAATAGAAGTTATGTTCTTACCATAACGTTCCATGTTAGTTGTCTTCTTCTCGCCTTCTTCTTGCTGGATGGGTTCGGAGCCGACCTCGGCTCCGACTCGGCCACTCTAAAGCTCGAGAGTTGGTTCCACCGGCTCGAGGCTCCCCTTATATCCCACAATGCTAGGCGAGAGTTACCTCAGATCTCGTTTGTAAGCTAACCCAGCTTATATCAATAACAGTATAACTGTAAAAGGAATCCACCTCTAACAGCAGGAAGAAAAAGGGTGACCTACATCCTGAAAAAGAAAATATGCACAATAGCATATGACTAAGAAAGAGGTGGTAGAAAGAGAGGTCACGATCACAACTCCTCTAGGTCTGTCCAGGCCAGGGGGAAGGAGGGTGGGACGCAAGAAGAAGGCGAGAAGAAGACAACTAACATGGAACGTTATGGTAAGAACATAACTTCTATATGTTAAGTTGTCTATCTCGCCTTCATTCTTGCTGGATGGGACCGCGTCCCTAGCACCTTGTCCCGGGTGGCCTAACGGAACAGACTCCTGAGAACAGTGGAACCAAAATTAGCTCTATGCCTAGAAGCTAAATCCAACTTATAATGGGAGATAAAAGTGTGAGGAGTAGCCCAAGTAGCCGCTGCACAAATGGTGTCAATAGGCAGTCTGTCTTGGAAGGCTAAAGAAGTAGCCAAAGCTCTGGTGGAATGGGCTTTAGGTTTATTAGGCAGTTTTGGTGTCTAATCTCATAAACAAGGGTAATCAGGGTTGTTACCCATCTGGATAATGATACTTTTGAAACTGGAAGTCCTTTTCTGCTTTCCATAGGAGACAAACAGCTGATCAGATTTTCTGAATTGTTTCGTCCTGTCCAAGTAGTACCTTAATTGACGATGAACATCCAGGCAGTGTAATTTTTGTTCAGACCTATTTGAATACTCTGGGAAAAAGACAGGGAGGTCAATGCTTTGGTTTAGATTTGATGCTGAAACCACCTTAGGCAAAAAGGACGGGTTAGTTCGTAAGGAAACTCTGTCCTTAAGGAACAAAAGATAAGGAGAACGACAACTGAGTGCTTGAAGTTCTGAAATTCTTCTAGCTGATGTGATAGCCACCAGAAAGAGAGTTTTCCATGATAATAATTTCAAGGAACATGAAGCTGCAGGTTCGAAAGGGGAAAGAATCAAGGAAGCAAGAACTAAATTTAGGTCCCAAGGAGAAGGAGGATTTCTTATAGGAGGTCTGAGAAGAAAAACTCCTTTCAAAAAAGCTTTGCAAAGTTTGTGGGACATTAGGGCAGATTCAGAAATGCCCACATGAAAATTAGAAATAGCTGCCAATTGAACCTTAAGAGTAGATGGAGATGAACCTGCATGGAAGAGTTCAGCTAGAAAATCAAGGACTAGTTGGATGGAAGCGGTGAAAGGATCTATGTCCTTTCCTTGTGCCCAATATGAGAAGCGTTTCCACTTACTCAAATAAATCTTTCGAGTGGAAGATTTATGGGAAGCTATCAATATATCTCTAACCGAGTGAGATAATTGAGGAAGCCTGGCTACGGTCGGAACTGGAGGAACCAAGCAGTGAGGTTCAGAGAGGGGAGGGAGCGATGAAACTGACCCGACTGGTGGATCAAAAGATCTGGAACTAGGTCCAGATGCCACGGTCGCTCCAAGAGAAAACGATGTAGAAAGGGGAACCACACTTGTCGAGGCCAGTAAGGAGCAATGAGGATCAAAGAGGCCTTCTGAGCGATAGCTTTCTGTATTACTTGAGAGATCAGGGGGAAGGGAGGAAATGCATACAGAAGTCCCCGGGGCCAAACTTGGACTAGAGCGTCTCTGCTGGGTTGGCCTGGTAAAGGGAATAGAGTGAAGTATTCTCTGCACTTGCTGTTTTGGGGAGTAGCAAAAAGATCGCAGCAAGGCTGACCCCACTTGAGAAAAATCTCTCTCACTACAGAGTCTTTCAGAGACCACTCGTGAGGCATGAGTATAGCTCTGCTCAACTTGTCCGCAATGTAATTGGACTTCCCGGGGATGTGCGTTGCTATCAGAAAACGCTGAGAAGAAATCGCCCATTGCCACAGTCTGAGTGCTTCTCGACACAGGGGGTATGATCTGGTTCCGCCTTGTTTGTTGATGTACCACACTACAGACATATTGTCTGTCTGGATTGCAATCGTTCCCAAGGGAAGAGAGTCCTGAAGGGCTTGCAACGCTAAAAGCACTGCTCTCATCTCCAGAACGTTTATGTGCAAGTGGCATTCGTTTGGTTGCCATGTGCCCTGGACTGTCCTGCCCTGATAATGCCCCCCCCACCCGATCAGGGAGGCATCCGTTGTCAGAGTAGCAACCGGAGGAGGTGGAACAAATGGTCTTCCCAACAGGAGCTGGGGGGAAGACATCCACCACATGAGATGCTTTTTGCACGCTTGCGTGATCATAATGGTGTGAGACATTGGAAGTTCCTGGTATGACCATTGAGAAAAGAGCATCCACTGAAGGATCCGCATGTGGTATCTGGCCAATGGGAGGAGAGGTATGGCCGCTGCCATGATTCCCAACACCTTTAGAACTAACCTGGCTTTGGCTCTGTTGTTGTTGAGAAGAAGTGACACCAATTTTGAATGTCTGATATCCTTTGGTTCGTTAGTGTTGCAGACATGTTTATAGTATCTAAATTTGCCTATGTAGGTAATAGTACGACAAGGCGACAAAACAGACTTTTCGCAATTTATTGAAATACCCAGTTTTTGACAAACGCGAAAAGTATAATCTCTGGCCATTAGAAGGAGATGCTTGGTGGGAGCTGTGAGGAGCCAGTCGTCCAAATATGGAAACACCTGGAATCCTTGTCGTCTCAGGTGAGAAGCTACCACTGCCATGCATTTGGTAAACACCGGGGCAGTGGTGAGACCAAAGGGCAGGGCCCTGAATTGAAAATGACTGGTTCCCAGCCTGAAGCGGAGGAATCTTCTGGAGCGTCTGTTCATTTTATGTGATAGTACGCGTCCTGAAGGTCTATAGAGCACATCCAGTTTCCTTTTCCCAATAGGGGAAGAATGGATTGCAGCGTGACCATCCGAAATCTTGTTTTCTTGACTGATCTGTTCAAGATACTGAGATCCAAAATTGGTCTCCAGTCCCCTGTTTTCTTTGGAACTAAAAAGAACCTTGAGTAGATTCCGGATCCTTGTTGGTCTGCTGACACTGGCTGAATAGCTCTTTTGCAAGCAGTTTTGAAATTTCCAAAGCTGCTATATCCCTTTGAGCGGTGGAACATCTGGAAGGGATTTTTTTGACTGATTTGGAAAACGAAGAAAGGGGATAGAATAACCTTCGGAAATGATGGACTGTACCCATTTGTCTTGAGTTAGGGATAGCCAGGCTTCTGGGTACAGTGACAATCTTCCCCCGACTGCCTCCGAAGATGGGCAGTCGGGCAACACCTCAGGGATGCTGAAAGGGCTTGTCTGGAAAGGCTTCCCGATTGCCCTGGTTCTGCGGACCCCCTGCCCCTAGGGCGGCGTCTACCATTGTTATTCCCACCTCTGCCTCTGGTAGGAAAAGCGACTCTGTCGTCAGGCGAAGTCCCTTGAGATTGTTTACGGAACCACATCTTTCCACCCTTCTGGCCTTTGGGGTAAGGCCTAGAAGGAGTCGAAAACGGACTCCGGCGGCAGAAAGGGTCTTGCCATCAGTTTCGCACCTAGTCAGGGTTTCTTTCACTTGAGGACCAAAAGAGATGATCCATCAAAGGGGAGTTCGTGAAAGACGTCTTGAAAGGTTCCGCAAAGTTGCATAGCCGCATCCAGGCGTGCCTACGTAAGGCTACCCCTGTTCCTGCGGCTCTGCTCGCTCCATCGGCCGCATAAGAGAGGAGGCGCATGGAGGAGTTGGAAATGGAATTAATGATAGCCAGCTGCGTGTTCATTTTCTCTTGGAAACCCGCAGCTGTAGGGTCCTTCAACATTTCACTCGCTTCCTTGACCAAGTCCCTTTGAAGACGAGTGAAATGGCACAGGTAATTCAGCGAACGCAAGGTAAAAGTCGCTGAGGAGAACATCCGCTTCCCGTACCTATCCATGGACCTAGATTCCTTGTTAGGTGGATGGACAGGCACTGAAGGATCAGCCAGTTCCTTCTTTGTGGCGGCAGCTACCACCATAGCATCCACAGAAACTCCTTTTGATAAAAATTGCTTGTCTGATGGAGCTGTGATGAATTTGAAGGGTCTCCTGGGAGTGGGGTCCACTGAATCAGGAGCCGTCCATGCCTTCTTAGCAACCACCTGCATGAGGGGGTGGAAGGGGGAACACCCAGGAGGTGGAAGGACGAGAGCCAAACGCCTCAAGATACACAGATTCGTCCTCCGAAGGGTTGAGGGCTGGCCAATTTCCCCTCTGTTTAAGGATCTCCAGAATGTCTGCAAATGAGACATCTTCAGAAGGGGAACGGGGGCAACCCTCAGAATCATCCAGATCTGTGTCCGACGTGATAGACTCAGGTGAGTCAATGTGCTTCCTCTTGCACTTCCTCTTCCGAGGGCTCTTCTGCCAAATCAGGAGAGGCCTCGGAAGAGGATGAAATCCCAAAGGGGGCTCCTAAGGAGCTGGCTCTCTGCGGTCCGGGATGAGGGAGTGAGTCGACTTACCCTGAGGCAGCATAGAGGGAGGGGCTGACGGAGCCGACTGTGGAGTAGAGCCAGGCTCTAACACACTCCGCATGACCTCGAATGCACCCCTGTCAGGCAGAGCCAGAGGTCCCCGCTCCGAGGAGCTAAGGACCCCCCTCGGCACCGACAGTGATGGCTCCGAGGCCGATGTCGGAGCCGAACTCACCAGCGCCGAAGCCCCGAGAGGGAGAGGGGGGTCGGACAAGGGTCCGATGCCACTCACCCCCTCGGAGCCGACGAGGGAAGCCCGGCGCCGAGATTCTTCAAAAGAAGAAATCGGAGCCGACGACGGAGCCGAAGACAATTGTCTCGGCTCCGAAGTGACCACAGTCTCGGTTCCGACATGACCCGGCTCCGAACTCAAAAGAGTCGAAGGAGGAAAGAGTTGATGGACCGGGGCAGGCACCGACTGATGAGTCGGGCTCTGAAGCATCTGGGCTAGTGCCTCGGACTTAAGTAGTCGACTCACCACCCTCTGAAGGTCATGATCGGAAAGCCTCGATGACCTAGAGGAATGAGACCTTTGGCTCCGTTCAGACAGCAGGGGAGATCCTGGAGCCGAATGAACGGAGCCAAGAGAAGGTGACCTAGACCTCTTTCTGGTTGTCGGTTCCGACGATCTTGTCGGAGCCGACACGGGTACCTCGATAACCTCGGCTCCGGCCGGAGCCGAGGAAGCCACAGAAACTGTGGACTGAGTCTTATCGGCTCCAGCCGGAGCCGATAAAGGCAAAGGTTGAACAACCTGAGGTCTCGGCTCAGAAGCCGGAGCCGAAGACCTCGATGCCTTAGAGGGCTTCCCTGTTGAAACTGACAGGGAATCCTCTGGCTTTAACAAGCCTCTGAGAATCAGCTTGTTTTTTCTCTCCTGCAGGACCCTGGGGCTGAAGCCATGGCACACAGCACAGGAATCCTGCAGGTGCAAAGGCCCTAGACAATAGACACAAGAAGTGTGAGCGTCTGTCAGAGACATTTTCTGACAGCACGCATCACACTTCTTGAATCCAGAGACCTTTGCTTCCTTTGACATTACTGTAACTGACAGGTGTACACTAACACACACCCAAACACACAGTTATACCCTGTCAGAAAAAATTATTAATACTAAAATAATTACAAATTTAGTAAAAAGTTAAAGTAAACTACACAAACACACCCTAGGGAAGGGAAGGCCAAAGGCCCAAGGGAAGAACCAACGGTTCTTTTAACAAGAAAACGGGGAAAAATTAGGGTCGGGGATAAAGATATATATCCTACACTAATTTAGGAAGAATTAAAGTTAAAAGGGGAAAAAAGAGTAACTTTTTGAATAAAAAGCTAACACTCACCAGGAACCGGTAGAAGCAACCAACCTCGAAGCTGTAGCGGCAAACGAGATCTGAGGTAACTCTCGCCTAGCATTGTGGGATATAAGGGGAGCCTCGAGCCGGTGGAACCAACTCTCGAGCTTTAGAGTGGCCGAGTCGGAGCCGAGGTCGGCTCCGAACCCATCCAGCAAGAATGAAGGCGAGATAGACAACTTAACATGGATCCGTTTTCAAGGAACCATTTTTTAAAAAATCCATTTTTAACGGTCCGTTTTTTATATATAAAAAACAAGAAAAGAAGAAAGAAGAAAACATTCAAGACACAAGTCTAACATAATTAAAAATAAACTTCTCTCTTAATAATGCCTTCAATTCCTATCGTACAAACATTCCTAACTTGTAAAACAATCAGCCCCAAAGGGCTTAGAAATACCTTTTAAATACATAAGTCCCATGACCTAGTTCCTGTTAATCAGTGGTTTTTACATTAAACATCACCACCCACATATTCACTACTCCGACTATGTCCCATAGTACTCAATATATATGTAGTTTTCCAAAACATATATATAAGTGGACAATATAACTCTTTAATAGTAACCATATCTTATTGCCACCCCAAAAATTTATGTTATATTTATATACACTTCCTTAAAAAATCAGCCCAATAAAGGACATTAGTATGAAAAAAGGTATTGTGTACCAAGTGGTGGGGCAAAAATTATGGTAGGTAAATGAATATAATTCATTCATATGCCCACTTGTACAAAGTCATCCTTACTGTGGGTCCGTGAATGTCTTAAAGTAAGCAGGTAGTATCCAAAAACATTCCACTGTAAAACATACCCACTAGTTTCATTATCTAAGGTAACTTTTCAATTTCAACAGGCAAGAAATATTGCAATTCTCATTTAAACCAGGGAAGTTGAATGCATTTAGTTTTATTTGCCATTCCAACTCCCTGGTTTCCAGTCTAATAGATGTAGGCCCTCCTCTACTACTCTGTGGAATGTGATCTATAGCTGTAAAGTAAAATTTGTGTCCAATTTGTTGGTCAACATGCTTAGCTAGAGCATTTTCGATGTTATGCTTTCTTACTGCGTACATATGCTGGTAAATCCTCTCCCTAAATTTTCGGTCGGTTTTACCAACATAGTACGCCGGACAGCTATCACAGGTAGCGAGGTAGACAATAGACCTAGTTTCACAATTGATCCTATGTCCAATGGTGTACTTTCTACCATTAATGGAAAATGAGTTTCCTGTTTTCACTCAACTACACCAATTACACCGTCCACAGGTAAATGTACCTTTTTGTCTGGAAAATGAATCATCGTTTGCGTTGCTTTCCAGCAAAGTTTTTAAATTCTTCCCTTTCCTATATACAATAATGGGTTTTGTTCCTAACTTTTCTAGTAATAATCTATTACTAGAGATGAAGGACCAATTTTTATGAATGATGGAATTTATTTTCATAAAATCCATACTGTATGTTGTGATGAAGCTACAAGAATAATTAACTGCTTCATCACAAGTTGGTGTTGGAGAGGGTCGCAAGTCCATATTTCCTACTTCAGAGACATGTACGGGCACCTCACTGTCTTCTCTAATCTGAATTTTTAACAGTGGTGTGTAGAACCCATTCTCTCGCTTGTTCTTCACTTCCACTATTAACTCATTGATGAGCCCTTCAGGGTAGTCTCTGTTTTTAAACATATCATAGAGGTGCTGACATTCGCTATTGAAACTCTCTTCAGTACTACACATCTTCACAGCTCTAATCAACTGTCCTTTAACAATAGAACGTTTTTGTTTGTATGGATGCTGGCTAGAGTAGTGAAGAAATGAATTACAATAAGTAGTTTTTCTGTGTATTGAAGAGTTTAGAAACCCATCTTCCGGATGCTTGTCTAATTTAACATCTAAGTAATCTATATTAGATGTGGAAAATTTATGTGTGAATCTAAAGAATCCAGTTGTATTGTTCATATATGTGAGAAGTTTCTCCGCATCCTGTTCTGACCCCTTAAATATCATAAAGATACCGTCCAGGAATCTGGTGTAGTAGACTACCTGGTTAGTGTACGTAGAATGTTCAAAGATGAATTTTTTCTCCCAGTATGCTACAAATATATTAGCTACTGATGGACCACATGGTGAACCCATGGCTATGCCTTGTGTTTGCAAAAAGTATTTTTTGTCAAAAGTAAAAAAATTTGATGTTAATATAATGTCTAGCAACTCCGTTACTATATCAATCTCATTTTCAAGGGCTCCTAGGTCCTTCAAAAGGCTCCCTATCCACTCAGTGGCTTCCAAGTGGGGTATAGATGTGTACAGATCTACTACATCTATAGTAAGAAAATTCCACTTTGGGTCTATCTGGAGCCTATTGATGTCGGAAAGGAAGGCCCAGGAGTCTTTACAGATGTGTGGAATTGTTTTTATGTACTTAGACAGAATTTTGTCCACAAGGCATGCACATGGGTAAGTCATAGATGATCTAGCATCTATGAGTGCTCTCATGGGTGGGTTGTTAAGATCTTTATGGATCTTCGGAATTCCGAAGATAACAGGGGTCCTTGGTGTAGTTATGTCTATATATTGGTAGGTGTCATTATCAATTTTTCCTGCCAAAAATAGATCACGAAAGTATCCCCTGTTCCTGGAATAAGCCTTATTCATCTCATTAATGGAAGCCGTAATATAAGCTGGACTCTCCAAGATGTTAACCATTTTCTGGATGTAATCTACTTTATCCAGGATTACCAACCCACCTCCTTTGTCCGGTTTGAACACTCTCACTGGTAGGTGGCAAAGTTCATTTAAAAGGACTCTTTGTCCCTTGGAAATATTATGTTTTTGATGTGTAGTACACTTGTTTTTATTAACCTCCAGATATCTAAGGTCAAACTCACACACTCTCTCAAACAAAGCCAAATCAGGGTGTACAGGCGGATTGAATACACTAGACAGTTTGAGGGTACACTCATCGTTATGTAAAGGGGTTGAAAACAATAATCTCAAGTTTAACTTCCGTATAAAACATTTCAAGTCTATAACAGTCTCTGTCAGGTTGAACTGCGTGCTAGGTACGAAAGTGTTGCCAAGAGCCAATAAATCAATTAACTCCTGTTCAATAGTAAAACTGGAGAAATTGTAAATTTTAAAGTCCCCTTTCGTGTTGACCAATATTTTCACCCTAGCATCTTGGGACAAATCCACTTGGGAGTCCCTATTCGGACTTAGTTCTTGTTCCACCGTCTGTTCCTGTAGTTCTTCTTGTAGTTGTTGTTCCGTTGGCCTAAAAAACCCCCTTGGTTCTTATGACCTTCCCCCTGATTTCGTTGTCCAGGCTTGTTATTGTAGTTGTTTGCCTTAATTCTACTACTCCTCCGTGGCCCTTCTGGACCCCCAAGGTCAACTACGTCTCCCATATTGTCCATGTTGTTCACTACATGGTCGCCTTGGGGCCCTTGATCTAGTTCGTTGGGGTTTTCTGATGAGTCTACTAAGTTAGCTTCCTGTTGTACATATGGCTTAGTTAATTTGACATAGGCTTTGTTGTGGTGGTACGCCAATCTGTCTCTCGTTAATTTCTTACTTTTATTGGCTTTTAGTTTGACCAGCAACGCATCAATGCTGTTAAAGATGCGTGCATCATTTTTAAAAAAATGGTTCCTTGAAAACGGATCCTTTTAAAATGTTTTTTAAGGAAACGATTTATAACTGTTGTTTAAATAGTACATATTGGTCATGATTCCTTTAAGATGTATAGAAAAACAGCTGTAAGACTAGGAAGTGACGTATGTACGTTTGCTAGCACAGTGCATAAATAGTTTTGAGGTTTTAAATGGAAAAATATGTTTCTCTGAGGAAGCCATTCGAATTTGACTGGCGAAAAAGCTGTACTTGGTGTTACAAATAAATTATTCTTGCGTTTAGAACAACTTACGCTTGCTGGTGCGATTTGTGGATTTGGAGTCGTTTTTCTTTTACAAGGGAAAGAAAATTAGAACCTCTAACTCAAACGGCTCTGATTTCCACAAAAAAAATGATCAAACAGTACAAGCCCTCTAACTTAAACGGGCGTATAGCTCTATAACTTAAACAAGCTATGAAAACACACCCACACACACAACTAACAACCACTACTACAGGGATACCAAAAGGCCTATAAAGCAATGGCAAAAGCCATGCTGAAGGGAGAAAAACTCTCTATTCAACTAAAAACAGCAGAGACACACCAATGAATTAAATCTATTAATGATAGAGCTAAATATATGCAAAAATAGCAAGTTTTGACAATAATACAGAAAACAAATTTCACAACTTAGCTGCAGCCAAGATGAGTGCATCCAACCTCGTAAAGCGGCAAATGAGATCTGGGAAATTACACACTGCATTGTGGGATATCTTCTTGCCACAAGCCAAGTTTGACATCTTCAGCTAAGTATTCGGCAGAGTCAGAGCCAAGGATTGGCTCCGAACCCATCACTGTAAGAATGAAGGCGAGATAGGACAACATAACATTAAATGTTACTGAAAATATGTTGGATATTCCATCTACACCTTTATCTCAAGTTGAACTGCAACTGTTAAACAAAGACCTTAATTTTGTACCAGTTTTTTTTTTTGTTTGTTTCAGAGGATTCCGTTGCCCAAGATATCATATCCTTTTGTCACTTATCGAATGTAAGACTGCACTGTGATTCTGTTCCATCTGTTGGGGATGATAATTCGTTCAAATTTCAGGAATCTACATTTATGTCCCCAATGCACCACAATGTTTTTATGTTTCAGAATAGTGTTCTCAAAGATCTACATTTTCACTTTAAAGAATCGGAGATTTTGTCCCATAAACTCTCAAAGATCGAACAACAGGTGGTATTGAATCTTCAAAATAATAAAAACTTAGTTATCCTACCAGCAGATAAAGGTGGGGCTGTGGTAGTCATGAATTGGGCTAAATATCATGGGGAAGCTGAAGGACAACTTAATGATTGCGGTTACTATATGTATATGTCTTTGGACCCATGTCATAGGTTCAAACAAGAAATCAACCAATTTCTCCATGATGCCAAAGAAGAATGGATTACCTATTACTGATTCAGTTTTACACCATCTTATGGTGTCTGATCCTTGTAACCAATATTTATACCTATTACCAAAAATTCACAAGAAAGTACAGTTTTGTACCTACCATAAATGTAGATGTTCAAGTGTTCACCCTGCTGCAGTCATCACACTTGGGTTATCCTGCCATCAGGCGGTCCCGCAGTCTGCCTGAGTTCCAAAGTCTTGGTCCGGCATCCGTTGCTGTTGCTTCCTCCCTGACGTCTGTGCTCCAGGGGTATATAAGAGGCATCCAACACCATTTTCTTCAGTTTTTCTTGCCCCAGATGTCAGGTGCCCCCAACAGGTAGGCAATACATGTTGCTATATAAAAATATATATGTATAAGTAAGAGTAAAGAAATACTTTCAGTCACAAGCAGATACACCACAGAGGTTGTATAGGATAGAAGGGAATGAATAAGTCCGTCTAGTTCAGAGGGGATGGGGGGAGGGCAACCTGGACTGCAGCAGGGTGAACACTCGAACATCTACATTTATGGTAGGTACAAAACTGTACTATGTTCATCGTGTTACCCTGCTGCAGTCATCACACTTGGGTAGAATCCCAAAGCTAAGGATGGGTGGTGGAGTTAAACAGGGTTAGAAGAAGCTAGTAGGCCCTGCAAAACTGCAGTGGCAAAGCCAGCTCTAGTCTTAGAATATAGAGGTAAGTGATAGTGTTTAGTGAAGGTGTGCACTGAACTCCAAGTTGCAGCTTCCAGAATATCCTTGGTTGGCACCCCCCTGAGAAAGGCTGTTGATGTAGCTGTAGCCCTGGTGGAGTGGGGCCTAATGCTAGCAGGTACCAGTTTCCCATGATGCGTGTAGCAGAAACATATGCAAAGTCCTATCCATTTAGAAATGGTCTGTTTTGAGATAGCTTTTCCTTGTGATCCTGCGGCATAGGCTACAAAGAGCTGTTCAGAGTTTCTGAAAGCCTTAGTTTTATCCAAGTAGTAACGTAATTGTCTGTGAATGTCCAAAGAGTGCAAGAGTCTTTCTCTTTTGTTCTGGGGATTTGGGAAAAAGGTGGGCAAATGAATGGTTTGGTTTAGGGCCACACTGGATACCACCTTTGTCATAAAGGAAGGGCTAGTTCGCAGAGAGACTCTGTCTTGATGAAAAATGAGGAAAGGCTCCACTGCTATTAGTGCCTGTAGCTCCGAGACTCTTCTAGCTGAAGTTATTGCTAGCAGCAAGGCAGTTTTCCATGAAAGAAACTGTAAATCAGCAGAGAAAACTGGTTCAAAGGGTGGCAGTGTAAGTTTTTCCCGACCAAAGTTGAGATCCCAAGTAGGTGTTGGTGCTCTCCTGGGCAGTCTTATGTTCTTAGCCCCTCTGAGGTACTGTCTTAGGAGTGGATGTGAAAATAAAGGAGGATCCGTGTTGTAATGAGTTGAAATTGCTGAGGCGTGGATCTTAATAGATGAAAAGGAAAGTCCGTTGTGCAACATCTCAGTTAAATATTGCAGAATCTGAGGCATGTTTGGATCAAGGGGATTTTGGCCTTTAGCCTGGTTCCAGGCGCAAAATCTTTTCCATTTGTCTGAATAGGTTTTCCTGGTGCTGGGCCTCCTGGCCTCCAGAATGACATCCATAACAGCTTTGGATAGAGGTGTTGTTTGATTGTTTAGGTAATTTGCCATGCGGCCAGATTTAAAGTCTTGAGCTGGCCGTGTAGAATTTGACTGTCTCGCTGGGTGAGCAGGTGAGGAATTTGTGGTAAAATCCATGGTGGGCCTTGGGCCATGTTCTTTAGAATTGGGTACCAGTGCTGGCGTGGCCAGTCTGGTGCAATAAGTATCATTTGAGGCCTCTCCAATCTGACTTTCAGCAGCACCTTTGCTAGAAGAGGTAGTGGAGGAAAGGCATACACTGTTAATGTTTTCCAACTGAATGAGAGGGCATCCACTTTCCAAGCTTGTGGGTGGAATGTCCTTGTACAAAATCTTTGTAGTTGGTAGTTTTCGGGGTTGGCAAACAGATCTATATCTGGGCATCCCCATTTCTGAGTTATCATTGCAAATATTTGTGGATCCAGTTTCCACTCGTGGGGATCCATGATGTTTCTGCTTAGGTCATCTGCCAATGTGTTTTCTTTCCTGGCAGGAATTGTGCTTGTAGTTGAACTTGGTAAGACAGTGCTGTGTTCCACAAGGTCACTGCTTGTCTGCATAGAGGGTAGGAATGTGTGCCCCCTTGCTTGTTAATGTACCACATTACTGTGGTATTGTCAGTCTTTACTATTAGTTGTCCTGGGTGTAAGAGGTCCTTGAAAGCTGTTAGGGCATTCTGTACTGCTAGCATTTCCTTTTGATTGATATGCAGATGCCTTTGATCTGTAGTCCATTTGCCCTGAATGCACTGTCCTGTCATGTGTGCTCCCCAGGCATAGTCCAATGCATCTGTTGTCATAGTTTGCCTGGCTGTGGGTAATGTGAAAGGCTGACCCTTGTTGAGGTGACATGCCTGTGCCCACCATAGAAACTCCTGTTGAAGGCAGGGAATGCAGGGAATGAGTGGTATCATTGTTTCCAAGCTGTGGCTGTGCTGAGTCCATACGCTTTTCAGGTACCATTGTAATTTCCTCATATGCAGTTTTGCAAATGGTATTAGTAGAATGCAAGATGCCATGAATCCCAAGGCCTGCAGAATTTTTCTTGCAGGGAGTTGGGTCTTTGTTGCCATTATTTTGAAGTATTGAGTCAGCTGTAGTTGTTTGTCTGGCGTGAGATAAGCCATCTGGGCCATTGTATTCAAGCTGGCACCCAGGAATATTATGGTTTGTGAGGGCACTAGTTTTGATTTCTTTTCGTTTACTGTGTACCCTAGGCAACTTATAAGGTGTTTGACAAATGCCAGATGTTTTAAAAGAATGTCCTTGCTTTCTGCTTGAATAAGGCAGTCATCCAGGTATGGGTATATTTGAATTCCTCTTTGTCTGCAGTATGCAATTACTGGTGCCAGGCATATTATGAAGACCCTGGGCGCAGTAGATAAGCAAAAGGGCAGTGCAGAGAATTGATAATGGGTTGAACCTGCAATGAAGCGGAGGTATCTTCTGCAATTTTGTCGGATAGGGACATGCAGGTATGCCTCCTTGAGGTCCAACGTTACTAGCCAAGCCTTCTTGCCCAGCATGGGAAGAAGCTGCTGCAGTGTTAGCATCTTGAATTTTGGTACTTGTAGACAGGTGTTCAGAATTGAAAGATCCAGAATGGGTCTCCATGCTTTGTCCTTTCTGGGGACTAGAAAGAGTCTTGAGTAAAATCCTTGTCCTTGCTGCTCCTGTGTAGGTACCTGTTGAATGGCTCTCATGTCCATGAGAGCTGTAATTTGTTTTTGTGCCTCTGTCCATTGATTTGGTGGCAGGGTTAGCATTCCTTTTATCCTTGGCAAGGTATGAAAGTGGAATCTGTATCCTTGTGAGACCATGTTTAGGACCCATTTGTCTTTTGTGATGATGTGCCAGTTGTCTGCAAAAAGTGCTAATTTTTCTCCCAAGGGAGCTGCCAAGAGTGATTTGCTTGGTAGTAGGAGGGTTGAGTCATTATGTTTGTCTTCTGCTAGTTTGGGGCCTGTTCACCTCCTTTCTGGTTAGTGGCACCCCATTGGCGAGGTTTGTAAGGGCCTTGTGACTGACCTCTGCCCCTTGGGCGTCTGTATTTGCCCCTCTGTGGTCTGTCAGAAGCTGGAAAGGACCAGTTTTTTTGTTGGCCAATTTCTGCTGAAACGAGGGGGTTGTACCTGTAAAAAAATCCTTGACCATCTGCATAGACTTTGCCTTATCCTCCATTTTCTTTAAAACCTCTTCTGCTTTGACACCAAATAAGACATCCTGCTGTAAAGGTGCATCCAATAATTTTGCTTTAACATGTTCAGGTAGGGTTTGTTCTTTTAACCAAGCCTGTCTGCATATGACAGACCCAGTAACAGCTGCTCTACAGGAAGCTTCCAATGAATCAAATCCGCATTGTAAAGTATGTTTGCCCACCTGTTCAGCTGCATGCAACAGATCCTGCATTTCCTTGAATTCAGCCTGTTCAGAATGTGTGCTCAGTTTTTGTTTTAATTGAGACATTAGGAATTGCTGATATTTCAGCACGTGAAACTGACAACTTAATGCTCTCAAAGCCAAGGTAGCGGAGGTGTATATCTTCTTTCCCCATCTATCTACGGCTCTGGAATCCCTTTCAGAGGGTACAGGATTTTTAGCCATAGAAGCTTTAGCCCCTTTGGGACCCTGGGAAATTGTTTCTGGGTCAGCCAGAGGGCTTTTGTAAAGGAATTTGTGTGTCAGGTACTCTGTATCTGTCTGGTTTGGCTGGAGCAGGAGGTAGGGAGTCTGGATTTAGACTAGACTCTAAGTGAACATCATCCACAATATCTAAGACTGGAGGTATAGCAAGTGGTCTGTGCTGGGGTAGTAAAAGAAACCCTCGGAGCCTCTTCTTAGAATCAGAGTAGTCCTGGCCTTCCCAGTGGAAATGCTCCCTCATGGTATGTAAAGTTTCCCCAAAGGAGTAGTCTTCAGGGGGAGATGCTGAGGGAATAGTGTCTTCAGCATCAGAATCTTCATAAGTGGGAAAAGCGTAATCCTGTTCCTCAGAAGAATCTGAGGAAATAGAAACCTGGTCAGAGGAAGCAGAGTCCTCCTCTTGTCTTGGTCTTTTATCAGGAGGGGGATGGGAACCCCTGATTAGGGAAATCAAATCTTCAGCCATCTTAAGCATCTGTTTCTTAGGCATGGGGCCTTGAGCAGGAGACTGATGCACAGTCTTTTTTGATTTTAAAGGAGTTTTTTGCTTAGCATAAGATTTTATGGTGAGTGTAGTCGGTCTGAAGACACCTTCTGAAACCGAAGACGTTTCTACTGCACCGGGATCACCTTCTGCTCCGGTGTCGGTAGGGCCTAAAGAAGATGGATGCGACGGCATAGTACACTCCGCTTGAGAATCCAAAGCTGTCTGTGGTTCCATTTCTGCAGTCGTCAGGGGCTGCGTAGGTGCCTCACTGAAAACCGGAGAACAGGCGACACGCCCAGCAGAGGCCTCCGAGTCTGGCTTGGTTCTAGGCTGCCTGTCCTTATCCTTGCGTTTTTTATGTATGGCGGTCGTCGGCTGCTCCGACTGCATGATATAATTAAATTTCCTACTAAAGTAATGCCGTGCGAAGTCAAAACAGCATTTGATAGTTCGTTTATTAAACCTAGCACAAAACCGACAGCCTGTGACGTCGTGGTCTGGGCCTAGGCAAGGAATACAATAAGAATGGAAGTCCTTATGAGGTATTTGCTTCCCACAAGAAATGCAATTAACTTTTTCTGACATCGGACTGAGGCAAGAAAGGGTTCCCCAACGGGGTACTTAGCTTTACTGAAGACTTCGGACTGAAATTCGATTAGAAAATCTCAGGTGTCGGCCGACCGGCACTTGCGAACTGCTTCTGCTTCGGGCACCGCGCGGCAAGAAAGACTGGAGAAAATGGAGTTGGATGCCTCTTATATACCCCTGGCACGCAGACGTCAGGGAGGAAGTGACAGCAACCGACACCAGACCAAGACTTTGGAACTCAGGCCGACTGCGGGACCGCCTGATGGCAGGATAACCTAAGTGTGATGACTGCAGCAGGGTAACACGATGAACATCTTGGAAAACCCACCTGGTAGGCCAATTGTTTCTTCGAAATGTTCACTCACTGAACCACTTTCCCAGTTTCTGACCAAATACCTAAAGCCTTTGTTAAAATGCGTCAGATCTCAGATACAAGACACTATGCAGTTTTTGGACATCATTTCTGATATGTAATTAGAACCTGGGTGGCTATTATGCACTCGATGTGACAGAGTTATACACCAACATTCCCCATTGGGTGGGATTGTAGGCTTTACAATATTGGTTAGATAGATCTGAACTATATCCAACCAGTGTGCAATATTTTCCTAGTTTGTCTAGCAGAACACATACTCACCAAAAATACCTTTTACTATCATGGTAGATGTTTCTGGCAGTTGCAAAGCACTGCCACGGGGGTTTATTTTGCCCCAATTTATGCTATTTGTTCATGGCCTTTGTTGAATAATTGATTTATGACTTTACTCATAATATATATCTGGAAGAAATAGACATATGGAGATGGTATCTAGATGACTGTTAGATGGTCTGCAGAGTGGACAGTAATTACTTAACAGAATTTGTGGAATATTTAAATGGTAATATGTGGGGTATACACTTTACGGTGAATTGTCATGTACAACAAATCACGTTTCTGGATGTTTTGGTCACCAGAAACATTGACAATAGCTTGGATAGTCAAGTATATCGAAAATATCCACAATATAATTCACTATTGCACGCAACCAGTTTCCATCCTCCTCATATTATAAGGAACATTCCAAAAATCACAGTTTCTTCGTATGAGACGGATCTGTTCCAATCCAGATAATTATGAACATTACAGACAAGACCTGATTTGCAGGTTTAAAACCAGAGGCTATGAATCTGGCATTATTTCGACTGCAAGCAATTGGGCATCTGCCAAGGATAGGAAGGAATTATTTACCTAACAGGACAAACAGCAACTGGGGTCTTCTGATATTTGTCTATTAACCACATATGTACGTAATACCAACATATTGATGGATAGCATCAGTCGACATTGCAATATACTGTTAGCTGACCACAAATTATCCAACATTCTCAATCATAAATGTTCATTTTCTATTTGTAGAAGCAAGACATTAGGTTCATACTTTAAGCCACTACAAAAGACAGCAGGTTGTTGACAGATAAAAACAACAAACAATTATGGGTGAACCTCTATATGGTTGCATCCCTTGTAGACATTGTGCACACTGTTCTAGAGTAAACAAATGCAAACAATTTTCCAGCAAAAACACAGCCATAATATTTGATATAATTTTTTTGGACCAACTGCAATACAGATTGGGTCATTTTATCTTGCCACATGCTCTTGCTCAGCATTTTACACTGGACAGACATCACGGTCATTAAGACTACGTATGACTGAACACTTCAGTGATATCAGAAATAAAAGACAATCCAGTGCCCTATACAAGCATTCCCTTACACACACAATTGCAAATTTTAGATTTACTACATTGATAGGATTACAGGAGATAAATGTAATAAAATTGGTTGGCACCCCATTCTAAATAAAGAAAAAAAAGTGGATAATTAAGTTGGGTGGTTTATTTACCCCTGGACTAAATAAACAGTTTTAATTATCCAATGGGAATGGCTCATATTGGTAACTGTATATATACAATGGTGAATGGTATTAGTGAATTGTATGGCTTACACTGAGGAAGGCTTTATGTAGCCCAAACTGGTGTGGTTCTTAGGTTTATGTAACTATTTTTGCCTTTATGTAATAATTAAATAATATATTCTACACCACTTTGTTCTGGCCTGTTTTCCTTACCCTGATAGAAACTGCCAATATTGTAAAGAATACTGGGTTGCTTAAATGGGAAATACTGTTAAAAAGTCTTATTTAAAAAAAATACAATTCTTTTCTTAAAATGGCAATATTGTGTGAGGAAGGGTTCCCCAGTGGGGACTCACCTGCCAGAAACTAAGCTGAGGGCTGGATGCTGCTTCTGTGAAGTCTGTGAGCTGTTTATTCATGAGGGGTAAAAAAGTACTGAAGAAAGATTCACTCTGACTGCTGATTTTTCTCCACAAGTCTGTCCAATCAGCAGTATGACTGAAGATGCGGAAGGGAGCCAAGGTTTTGAGAAGCTAGATGGTTGTTGTCCCCTGAGCAGGACTCTCTCCCTCCCTCTCTCTCTCTATATATATATATATATACACATATATATATATATATATATATATATATATATATATATATATATGTGTGTGTGTGTGTGTGTGTATATATATACATAGTCTAAATGCTACTGCAGTAATAGGAATGATGAACATCTGCTAGAAAATAAAATATTCAAATTTGTTTTAAGCCGCGGTGGTGCAGCAGTAGTGTTGTCGTCTCACAGCAAGAGGTTCTCCCGTTCGATTCTCTGCTGATGCGTCTTCTGTGTGGAGTCTGCATGTCCTCCCCGCGGTCGAGTAGCATTCGAAAGACATGCGTGAATGGGCATGCATTCGTTAACGGCTGGGTATCGAGCTGGCACCTCGGAACTGTAAAAATCTACTGCCAATCATTAGCGGACCGGAGTTCTGTTGTGGCAACCCCTAACCGGGAAAAGCCGAAAGAAAAACAACATTTTAAACCAGCAAAATCAAGTATCACTTCAAAGTTTTTTTTATAGTGCAAAAAGGCTCTACATCTCTCATACAGCAAAACATTAAAAGTATATTCGTTCAAGTGCTAACCACAACTTCTATGTCCCCATCATACTAGCAGTTTCAGAGAATGGGCTACTCTAAGCAGCTGAAATTTTACTTTTAGACTAAATTTTTTTTAGACTTCTCATTGACCCCTCCCTTCATATTACAGAGTCGGGGGAAAGAGGCTGGGCCGAAGTGAGCCATTATCTGTGTGGATGGTTCAGATATTTTTAAGCTCCACCCTCTTTTTTCCATCCCATGCCTGGTACATTGCCATCACTGCACATCTAAGAACACAGAAAATCCACTTACATTGTTGACTGTGCTAAAAGTACATGGACTTCATGACAAGTCACTGCTCTCAGCTCAGGGAAAAAAAAAAAAAAAACTTTACTCTCCACTTGGAGATGCAGGAGTAGGCAAAATGCTGCTCATTCCCACCTACAGATGACTCCCCAGCTACTGGATCAGTTTATCAGTCCTAAATCTCCAGCACTGCAAGTCAGGGCTCCAACATTCTGTTCCACAGAGTGGTAGCAGCTGACATTTTCAAAAAATTTTAAAATGCTTTCTCCAACTTTTGTATTTCTTTTACATTTGTTAACTGGGTGGGTGAGCTGGTCCAAACAACTTTTTAAACCATGGGCCAGAGCTATTAGGCAGTCACACAAATGTGCCTATACATTAATAGATGTATATGTTTGGCTAGCTGCTTCAAGTATATGGGAGGGGTGGTGCAGGAAAACTTAAAAGTCTGAATGAGGAGGTCAAACACAGAATCAGAGAGGCTGCAGCCAACTGGGTCAGAGTGTCACAAGTAATCTATAACAGAAGAATGCCAGTGAAGCTGAAAAGTAAGGGATACAAAACATTAAAAACATTGCAAACGTTTCAACCAAATGGAGATTAAGAGAGCATCTAACACTACACACACAAAATAAAAATACTGGAATAGCATAGCTTAAAATTTCCTAAGTAAAATGCATCAATAAATATTGTCAATGTTGTTTGTCTTTTCGGCTTTTCCCGGTTAGGGGTCGCCACAGCGGAACTCCGGTCCGCTAATGATTGGCAGTAGATTTTTTATGGTGCCGAGTTGCCAGCCCGATGCCCAACCTTCAGCGAAGGCACACCCATTCATGCATGTCTTTCAGAGGCCACAACTGCGGGGAGGACATGCAGACTCCACACAGAAGGCACTCCAGCCGTGAATCGCACAGGAGAACCTCTTGCTGTGAGGCAACAATGCTACCGCTATACCACCATGGCTTGTTCAATAAATATTGCCAATAACTAAACTTTTTTTTAGTGAAAGCCAAAATTAAAACCATAATATTCAAATTATCTGTACTTTAAGCAAACATTTACTATTACTATATTTTAAACCTGGCCACTTATCAGCTGACAATATCTGCCAATTTATTGCTTTGAATTAAAGTAATGCGTTTGCTTATCAATAAAATCTAATACAAAGAACTTTTTTAAAACACCACAAACTGCAGCACATTTTGTTAAAGCGTTATTGCTGTCTTCCTTTTTTAATGGCTAAAAGATGTTCATAAATTCTACATGAATGTTTTTTGTTTGTCTTGCTTACACAGAAACTTTCACTAGTTTCACACAGTGCTAAGCAGACCACATTTTCAGATTCACATGTAAGCCTGCTTTTAGCCCAAACTACTTTGCCAGTATGCTTCAAGATAACATAAGCACCTTCAGTCATAAACCTGCAGTACTCGCAGTTTTGACACCGAAACATACCTACATGTAGGGCTGCCAGACATCCATATTTGAGTGGGACTGTCCCGGGATCAGCAGACCAATCCCAAGTCGCACTGCCAGTTAAAATCCCAACAGCCTCCGCTTTGCAATTTATGATGGGCCCATATGCCGGTATATGAGCCAGTCATAAATCGCAAAGCAGAGCCAGTTCTGTTTAATGCGGAACAGAGGAGGCCCTACTGTGCGAATTTCAGACATTGGGTCTCTATGAAAGTGTTAGGTGAGGACAAACAGAACTACTACAAAGTCTTGGGTACAAAGGATGGGAAGATGGAGCAAGTTTTGTAGTTGTGTTCTGCTCCTAAGCAAAAAAAAAAAACTGGGTATGCATAGAATTTGCCTACCACACTTGCACGTACCTGTCCTAACCAATATCGAATACCAGCAAGAAAAACACTTAAATATAATGGAAGGCTCCTTAGCTGGGCACTTAGAGTATTTGAATCAATGGTATCAATGACCAAATGACAATTAGTCTGATGGATAAGCAACCTGCAACTCAGGCTGGGTAGTGAGACAGTCTGAAGAATTATGCTCGTACATCCACCTATATACCCCTACACTTGTGAGCTGAGGTCACATGTCAGATGTACGATACTGGGACGGTAAACCTTTGGTACACTGGACAGAGTGGTGATAAACCATGTGTTAGGAATACTTCAACACTGACTTCAGTCAGGGCATCAGCAGGTTCAGTGAGTACACTTGACTGATACTGCAATTTCCTTTACATCTCACCTCAGGCTGGTGCATAGATTAAACAGTCATCTAAATAAGAGTGAATATTGAATCCCCCTTGTCCTTGGGTGGGAAATATTGATGCCAATAATTTGATGCACACAATGGGAGAATTGGAAGTCCAAACAGCAAGTAGATAAAACTACAATTGCATTATAAAATCTGCCATAACAGTAGGTCTTTGAGAAAAATCACTGCTGCAGTCATCATTACAGCTAGGTACTTCCACATCTGGCCCATCTGTCAGAGATGTGCACCTTTCTCCTAACTGCTACATTGCGATCTTGCACACCTTCACAACCACCACCTCTGTAATCAGTCATTTTCCTGTGCAGTCCCTACTTACATACACTACATAAAACTTTAATAGTTGTCAACGGTATGTGATTCACACAAATGGGCATTCACTCATTTGTGCATTCCCTTTTTTATACCCACCAAAAAAACTTGTCTACCAAGTGAGTACTTTACCTTTTGAGTTACAACTAATATGTATCCCCCTTTTGGATAACGGCTGACTGCAAAAATAATCGGTGACTCTCTGCTAGCAAACAGGTACACATTAATTATCTGTAGAGTATTTGAATAAGAAGATGCAACACCTGGAATGTAGAAAGGTCTCCTTCCCCACAGGGTCAGTATATGCACAAAGAGGAGGCGATGTGAGGGGTTTCCCACTTGCAAAAACACTTAATTTACATTTGTAATAAAAAAAATCAATGGTGTGAAGTTCAGCAAATAGGAAATCAATGGAATGGGACTTAATGAAAGTTATACTGATTGGCTGCAACACAACTACATACCACATATATATCAAAAAGAACCATTTTGGTTCAGTAGACTTACCTGGTTACAAACAAACCAGGATGCAAGAACTTACCCATTAACTTACTGTGAATAGAGTATTTCTGCATGTTAATATAATATTGTGTAAATGGTAACACTACCTTATTCAAACCAGACATCGTACTTGCATTACAGCCAACAGCAAGCTAAACATACTGTTCAGAAAAGTGCTGGTGTCGCCGTACAACTAACAGTTTAGAAGCTCAATGGCTCTTTCAAAACATATCTGCATTAAACATGACCACTGCAGTTCACCTTCAGCATACCAAGGAACTGCACCCTCAATGGATTCGCTGTAGGTCTTCTTTACCTTTCTCCTAAGAAAACCTGTATTTGATGTCATTTTAACTATCCTGCAATTTAGCCATCATGTACGGCATCTCAGCACTTTTTACCGCATTACTATAGCTAACCACTTACCTTATCTTAATGGCAGCCAACACAAGGCCTGAGAAGAACTAGTGTCTTTCACTCCGAGTTAACAGATGACACTGCAAGGGCACAGACCAACTGAACACTAGAAAATTATCATTTAAGATGTCTAGCAATAGAGAAAAAGATATCTGCTTCAAGTACACTACTCATAAAAGAATAAAAAATGTAACTTTATAAACAAGACCATGCTTCAGCTAAACTGACCAATGACACCTGAAATACTTCAACTCAGCATTTTCTTCTGCATAAAAGATGTCAATGGAGTTTTTTTTTTAATTAAATGTTTTCCAAGTGCCCAACTTCTGAATGTATTCAAATACAACAGTTTTTGGTCTTTGCTATCCATTTGATAGTTTATTCAGTGTAGGCAGATTACTGTTAACGGATCTTCACCACCACTCTGTAAATGCAGCCAGACAGGCTCCAATATAGTTAAAAAAGTTTTCTACCTGAATTAAATAAATGCTTAGACAAGCACTCTATTTGCTGAGGCCTGCTTGAGAAATGAGTTAAAGATGAGCTAATGCAAATTGACACTAACACATTGCCATGAGCATCAACCCCCATTTCCCCATGTAGCTACATAAAGTTGGGGTATCGTGTCAGCTACGGCCATCTCTCTCAATTCAATGCCACACTCCTATCTTCTTTGACAGCGACGGCTGACTTGCAGGTATTCTCATACAGAATCCATCTCTTTTCTGGGTGCTCTTGATTCCTCTTGCACCTTCTTGTCTGCTCCAAATCATCTTCACAGATTTCCTTCTGCTTTCCAGCGTGTGCCCACACCACCTTAATCTCTTCTATTTGACCTTCTCTGCAACTGGAGTTACTTGGGCTTCAGCTCTGATGTCCTTATTTTTTTTTCATTTATTCCACAGTGTGATTCTACTACTTGCATCAGACACTCCATCAGATATACCTTTCTCAACTGCTCTGCTTTCACTGCACAGGTCTCTGTACCATACAATAGTACTGGTTGCACAACAGTTTTTTTTTTCTTTTTTTAACTTTAATTTTCAGTTTTTTTCTGTCGCACACTACTCCCGCACGTTGGGCCAGTTGGCTTTAGCCCCTCTAATTCTAGCTCTGACCTACTCATTCAAACTACTACTCCTCAATCATTCCTCCCAGACACTAGATGATGTTATGACAAAAGGCCAAAATGAAACAGAAAAAACACCAATAGTCTACCAATCCAAACAAATTTAATGCAGCACTTC
The DNA here is from genome assembly GCF_019279795.1 of Protopterus annectens. Classification (NCBI taxonomy): domain Eukaryota; kingdom Metazoa; phylum Chordata; order Ceratodontiformes; family Protopteridae; genus Protopterus; species Protopterus annectens. The sequence goes on from NC_056737.1 coordinate 1,947,273,519, forward strand.
CAGAAAAAACAGCAGATATAGAACTCAGCAGCAATATAGAACTCTAGCGCCTTGGCTCAAATATCTTTGAGTATAAAAACAAGAAAAAAATGTATATACATTTATACACCAAAAATAATTAAAATATGCAAAATTAAATAATTAAATTAAATCAAATACCTCCAGTTACATTCAATATTAAGATCTGAAGGAGTTAAAGTGCATACTTAGGAATATAGATAGATACTTTACATAGCAATTCATGTTTGACTGCTACAGTATCACAGTACTTTAAAGAAGTATGTTCAAGAATAGTATTCCTTTAAACTTGCTGCATCACTACCATGGAATAATTTAAAATGTAGTGCAATGGGGCTCTCTGAATTTAACTTTTTAATGTCCCTAACTTGTTCCTGTAACCTAAGTTTGAATATTCTCTTACTTTCACCCACATACGAGTTTGCAGGGACATTTAAAACAATATAAATAAATAAGTGTTAGAAGACATTAGAATGCTAACAGAAGAAGAAAGGGTGAAAAACTTTGGAATGGTACTGTTATTTGGAATATAGGCAAAGAAACATGTTCAGGTATATGTACACTATGCCAAGAAAATATAAAATAAAATTAGACATTAGAACAGTCGAACTGGGACGAGTAACAGTAGTGGATATTAGATGGAAAAATATGCATATAGACTAATAGCATTATATGCATATGTGACACAAAAGAGAAACAATAAGTATACCTAATTATGTCTGTGTTAACATGGATACAATAATGACAGGTGACTAACTGTAATTTGAGAAACAAAAATAACAGTTTTGATGATAAAATTATTGAAATTATGAAAATTAAAAATATGGGAAAATAAACACTGCACTTACAAAATAAATTAAATTAAGATAAAAATTATTTGTTGATATCAGAAGGCCTAAAAATTACACAAAAATGAATTAAATACAATAGGTTCTCTGATTATGTGGTGATTTGAATAAGAATTCATGAAAATGAGGAATATATTAGAAAATGAAAGAAAAGAAATATGGCAACATATCAGTATGAGAGATATTTTTTTTACAAAAAATGGACAATATGGCGGATTCAATTAAAGAAATACAAAAAAATTATTTTAGAATGAAAAGAAAAGGAAAAAAGAAAAAATGTAATACAAAATATTAAGTCAAAATATTTAAAGAATTAATAGAGAAGAAAAAGAATTTTAAGAAAAAGAATTATGCAGAAAAAAATCATGATTAAGGTTAATAAATTGGTATACAAGAAACATTTTTGCTTACAAGAAAAAAAAGGCATAGCAGCACCATATTAATGTAAGATAGTAAAAGAAGGAAAGATAATAAAAGAATTAAAAAATAAAGTGAAACAAGTTAAAACAGAGGAATATACAAATTAAATAGAGCAAATTTATAGTGGCAAGAATTGAAATAAGGAAAATAATGAACATTTAGAGAGAAAAAATAAATATAAATGAGTTGAATGAAAGCAAAATATATTACTGTTAATTCAGCTAAAGGCATGGAAGGAATTGAACACAGTATGTATAAAGAAATGTATGACTGGCAAAAATGGTGTCTACAGAAGTAGTGAATGAGTGTCTAGAAAGAGGAATTAAGTATAAAGAAATCTGTATAGGTATGATAAAATTTATATTAAAGGAAGGAGATAAAGATGAAATAAAAAAATAGAGACCAATTACAATGAATAACACAGACTAAAACATTTTTCATGAGAAAAGTAACAGACTACAATGCAAAATGGATCAGAATTTGTTTGGGAGAAAAGGAAAGGGGAATCAAGACATACTGTGGATAAGGGAAGTAAATGATGCCATTAATAAAATAGAAACAAAAATCATGATAGGTGATGTCAGTAAGGCATATGTAATATTCAGAATAAAGCATTATAGGGAATTTTACAAACATACAACAGAAGTGAAATATTATTACAAGTAATTAAATCAATATATAAAAAAAATGATGTAAAACTGAACGTAAATGGTTGGACTGGGGAAGATTTGAAAATATGGTGTGGTATAAAACAAGGATGTCCTGCAAACAGTATGATCTTTCCTATAATCATGAACACAGTAGTAATGGAAATGAATAAAATATTCAAGTAAGGGAGGATACAGAATGCTGGAGAAGATAGTTACCAATAACGTATACTTACACTGATGATATTGTAATAATAGCAAACAAATGGAAAAAAATAATGAAAAATTGAGTACATGGTTGGAGAAAATTGGTTTAAGCATAAATAAAGAGAAAAGCAAAGGATTTGGGTATGAACGTATTATAGGAGGTGTGGAATATAATGAAAAGGGTATAGATATTTTAGGAACTGTATTTGTAAGGATATAGTACAGACATGAACAATGGGATAAAGTTAAATGAATTCTGGAAGACATAGGTTTCATACAAAAAGAAAGTACATCTAGTAAACAATATAATCATATGTAAAATAGCTTATATTGCAAATGTTTATATGATGCCAATGAAGTATGAAAAAAAATTATGCAGACAATTTTTTTCATTTATTTGGGGGGTCAAGACTGAACTCAGTTAAGAGGGGAATTTTGTATATGAAAGATGAACACAGGGGATTGGGGCTGATAAATCCAACTGTGTATGCAGCCTCTCTGTGTATGTATAAAGTACTAAAAGGAATAACAAAAATAAAAAACTGACAGAAACAATGTATTGCAAATATAAAGAAATATGGGAAGAAACGGAAAGTGTTATTAATGAAGAAATGAAAGAATTTTACAGTAAAACTGTATTGTGGAAAAAACAGAATGTGATAGAAAAGAACAAAAAAGAATGGTATGTTAACACTATAGCATCCATTTATTTGGTGGATCCATGAAAAGAGAAATAGGTAAGAAGAAAGCAATAATGACGAGATACAGAAATTATAAAAGATGCCACACAACAGAAAACAGGATAGAATATGTAACAAATGTAAAGAATTGGGTAACTACAAAACATGTTTTTTTAAACATGAGAAAATTCTAAAAATGTGGAAAGAGGTACGTAAACATGATTTGATTAAAAGATATTTAAATTCTGAAATGTTAAACATGAACATGAGAGAGTATGGTAGGAGTTTTATGGGACAAGATCCCAGAATGAAGCTTAGAGAATGAACAGAATCATATTATATGCAACATTGACTATAAGGAATGAAACACTCAATGAAATCAGATACAATGGTTGTGAGTAAAAGAGTGGTGAGGGTGAATAATTATGGAAATATCAATATATTGAATGTTTGAATGATGTTAAAATATATGAATTATATACATGTATATAAATAACACCCCCTACTCATCATGAGTGGGACCCATTTTGCAGGGGCACTTCCTCTTTCCATTCCAGTAGTAGAAGTGGCCTGGAAAAAAAGGGAGGCAGATGGAGAGAGGAGGAGATAATGGAGTGGTTGAGCGAAATGGAACAGGAAGCAAATGCCGAGACAGGAGAATGTGTGCAGGATTCTGAGGAGCTTTTTCTAAGAAATCTGTTTGATGGAAACAAGTCAGCAAATGATGGATGTATAATTACAATGCTCCAGTCAAGAGGGTTGTGAGATGATTTGCTTTAAAAAAAATAGCACTGCAGAGTGAGCCAGAAAATGAAGATGTTTCTTGGGGGGACATTATAGAGAAAATACAAATGAAGGATGCAGAGACAATCCTGAAGAATAGTGGTAATAGGGAAAATAAAACACATGCAGAAAAAGTAAGAGAAGGCAAAGGGGGAGTAGTAGAAAAACAGGCAAAAGAAAATGAAAAAACAGATGTATGTCATAAGGATTCAAAGTAAAGAAATGGACAGGTATGACATGTGGGACAATTTAGTGGTTCCTTTGGGTGTCAAAGCACATGAGGTTAGAGCATTTATTCTAATGACCAAAGAGACATTTTGTGACATTATGTTTGAGACTGTTTTTTTCACTGGAAAATTTCCTTGGAGAATATGAAAAAAGAGAGAGACCGTAACCCATGGAATCTTTATGTGCTAAAAATATTTAACAGGGAAGATTCATATAAAATTTAGAGCAAATGTTGAGAGAGAGACTTTGAAAGGACATTTGAAAACTATGTGAAGAAGTACTGGACAATGTAAAGGTTTATGATAAAAAGGGGTTTATGGACTGGTGGAAGGGGTTGTAATATTATGTTAAAAATAGAAAGAGAAAAAAATATACATATACCAAGCATGATAAAAGTGTAGGGATATAGGGATGTCAAAATACTGCGGACAACCCATAATGTGTTTTTTGTGTGTGGAAAAGGACATTCGATAAGTAACTGTGATAAAAAATGTTATATTTGTGGGGAAATGGGGCATGATGCAAAAAGCGAACTACAATTTTATAAATGTAACAAAATTGGACATTTATGGATGGATTACAAAAATGAAAATAAGAGTAAAGAAAATAAAAAAAAGAAGAAAATGAACAAAAAGAAATTTTACTAGTAGCAGAAATAGAAAAAAATTAGATGCGAAAAAATAAGAGGACATAAAACAAGGTTTTGAAATAAGTGAAGACATATGCTGGTAAAAAAAAAAAAAAAATTGCAGGGATAAGTACAAAAGAAAGGAACTGGATGAAAAAGTATACATCACACACACACACACACACACATATATATATATGTATATATGTATATATATATATATATATATATATATATATATATATATATATATATATATATATATATATATATATATATATATATATGTATATATATATATATATATATATATATATATACACACACACACACACACACAAGCACACATACACAGCTAATGACTGGGGTTGGTTTGACTCACAGATACAAGGTACAGCGTTAGATTCTCAAATTTGGGGGGAAAATTGGCTAGGCTTAGAATGGTCCATTAATAAAGCAAGCCTAGTAATTACCTATGAACTTATTAAATCATGAATCTAAGGAAAACAGAACATGAAAATTTTACACTGCTTTCTGTAAATGTGAACATTATTAAAAATACAGTAAGAAGAATAGGGATTTAAGAGTGCAGCAAAACATGTGATGTAGATGCACTTACATTAGAAGACACAAGATTTTTAACAAATAAAGAATACAGACTATGGGAAAGAAAGATATCTAGAATTTGGGAAATGAGAGCTGTTTTGGAATAGCCACATTCTGTAGAAAAACAGTAAAGATATTAGATGCAACTTCAGCAAAAATGAGAAAACTAACCATTGTAGACTGAAAATGGAAAGAAGTATAAAGAATTATAACATTACATGCTTATACTAACTGTGAGGAAAAGGACGTTTATTTCATCAGATTTTAGACTATAGTTATAAATATGAATATTATAACAGGAGACACTAATTGTGATTTAAGGGGCAAGCATAAGAAAGGAAATTAAGAAAAATGTTAGAAGTTACAAGATGTGGCAAATTAAAACTCTGGGACAAAAATTCATGGACTTACAAAAGGGGTATGTACAGAAAGTACAATTGTGTACACTTACCATAAATGTAGATGTTCGAGTGTATTTACTGTTGCAGTCATTACATTTGGGTTATCTGCTTGCAGTAGCCCTCAGTTGGCTTGATTAACAAAGTCTTGGGTCCTGCGTCGGTTGCTGTCCCTTCTTCCATGACGTCAGGTCGTCAGGGGTATAAAACATGCAGCCGACACCATTACAATCAGTTTTTCTTGCCCCAGATGTCAGGTGCCCCCATAATGGGAAGCAATCAAATCTATAAATACAAGGATATACCTCCAACAAAAAAGCAAATACACCAAAAAGCTTTTGAGCATAGTAAGGGAAAGTAGAGGTATAGTCAAAAGAAGAAAGGGGGCTGGAGGGAGGGTAATCAGGACTGCAACAGTGAATACACTCGAACATCAACATTTATGGTAAGTGTACACAACTGTACTATGTTCTTTGTGTTTCACTGTTGCAGTCATTACATTTGGGTAGATTCGCAAAGCTACAGTTGGGAGGAGAAATTTAAATAGAATTAGGACCAGCTATAAGGCCCTGCAAGACTGCAGTGGCAAAGCCAGCTTTGGATTTAGAAAAAATTGGCAAATGATAATGCTTGGTGAATGTATGTACAAAACTCCAGGTAGCAGCTTCTAGGATGTCCCTGGTAGGGACGCCTCTGAGAAAGGCTGCAGAGGTAGATGTAAGCCCTGGTTGAATGGGGTCTGATGCCCTGTGGGATAGGTTTTCCATGGTGCTTATAGCAGAAATGAATGCAGTTGCCTATCCATTTTGAAATGGTTTGTTTTGAAATAACTTTCCCCTCTGTCCCTGCAGCAAATGCCACCAGCAGTTGCTCAGATTTCCTTTGAGGTTTAGTCCTGTCCCAGTAGAATCTAAGTTGTCTGTGCACATCTAAGGAGTGCATTATCCGCTCTTTGTTCTGTGGGTTAGGAAAGAAGGTAGGCAAATTAATGGACTGATTAAGAGCCACACTGTATACCACCTTGTGCATGAAGGAGGGATTGGTTCTGAGGGACACCCTGTCCGCATGAAAGATGATGAAAGGCTCCACTGCCATAAGGGTCTGTAATTCAGATACCCTTCTTGCTGATGTGATTGCTAAAAGGAAAGCTGTTTTCCAAGAAAGGAATTTTAAATCTGCAGCTGGCTCAGAAGGAGGAAGAGTGAGTTTCTCCAAGATGAAGTTAAGGTCCCAGGCTGGAGTTGGAGCTCTCCTGGGTGGCCTTAAATTTTTGGCCCCTCTAAGGAACTGCTTGAGCAGTGGGTGAGAGAAGAGGGGAGGCTCTCTGTTATAAGGAGCTGAAATGGCTGAGGCATGAATTTTGATGGAGGAAAAGGACAAGCCCTTATGAAGCATCTCAGTTAAGTATTGTAGAATCTGAGGTAAATTGGGCACAGCTGCTCTCATCCCTTGAGATTGGTTCCAGGTACAGACTCTTTTCCATTTTGCAGCATAAGATTTTCTAGTACTTGGCCTCCTTGCTTCTAAAATGACATCCATCACTGACTTACTGAGGGATGGTAAAGGAGAGATTAGGTAATTTGCCAGGCTGCTAGGTTCAGGGTTTACAGCTGAAGGTGCAGAATCTGGTTCTCTTGCTGAGACAACAGGGAAGGAGTCTGAGGCAGGTGCCATAGGGCCAAGTGTGATACACAGCGCAAGAGGAGGTACCAGTGTTGGCGTGGCCAGTCTGGTACAATTAAAATCGTCCTTGGCTTGTCCTGTTTGATCTTTAGTAGTACTTTGGAGAGCATAGGCAGAGGAGGAAACGCATAAATGGATAGGTTTTTCCAGCTGAAGGACAGAGCATCCACTTTCCAAGCTAGCTTGTGGGGAATCCTTGTGTAAAATTTGCCCAACTGATGATTCTGGGTGGAGGCAAACAGGTCTACATCTGGGCTCTCCCATTTACTTGTCAACATGTCGAAAATCCTTGGGTCCAGTTTCCACTCAAGTGGGTCCATGAGGTTTCTGCTTAGTCCGTCTGTCAGTGTATTTAGTTTTCCTGGCAGGTATTGAGCTTGTAAATTCACTTAGTAGCTCAAGGCTGTGTTCCACAACGCCATGGCTAGTCTGCAGACGGGGAAAGAATGTGTACCCCCTGCTTATGTAACACACGACAGTGGTGTTGTCTGTCTTTACCATTAGTTGCCCAGGACGAATGTGGTCCTTGAAGGCTTTCAGAGCATTCTGTACAGCTAACATTTCTTTTTGATTCATGTGCAGGTGCATTTGACTTTGTTTCCATTTGCCCTGAATGCACTTCCCTGCCAGGTGAGCCCCCCCATGCATAGTCTGATGCGTCTGTTGTTAAGGTTTGGGCGGCGGGGGGTAGTGTGAATGGTAGTCCCTTGTTTTGGTGACAGGCCTCTGCCCACCAGAGGAACTCTAGACGTAAGCAAGGTATGATAGGAATCATTGTTTCTAGATCCTGAGAACGTTGGCACCATAGCTTTTGAGATACCATTGCAGTTTTCACATATGTAGCCTTGCATATGGAATTAGAAGAATGCAGGAGGCCATGAACCCCAAGGCTTGCAGTATTTGCCTTGCAGATAGCTGGGTTTTTGTGACCACTTGTTTAAAGTAGGTTGTCAACTGAATCAGTTTCTCTGGTGTGAGGAAAGCCATCTTGGAAGCTGTATTCAAGCTTGCTCCCTGGAATATAATTTGTTGACAGGGTACCAGGTGTAATTTCATTTATGGTGTCTCCCAGACAAGTCAGCACCCTTTGAACAAAAGCCAGATGATTCAAAAGTATGTCCTGGCTTTCTGCCTGAATTAGACAATCGTCCAGGTATGTGTATAGTTGAATATTTCTTTGCCTGAAAAAATGCAATGACTGGAGCTAGGCACTTTGTGATTACCCTGGGCACAAGGGCAGTGCAGAGAACTGATGGTGCATGTAGCCTGCTTTGAAGCACAGGTATCTTCTCCAAGACTCCCCGATAGGGATGTGTAGGTATGCTTCTTTTAAGTCTAGTGTTGCCAACCAGGCATCTTTGCCTGGCATAGGAAGCAGCTTGTGAAGAGTCAGCACCTTGAATTTTGGAATCATCAGAAAGGTGTTTAGAGTAGAAAGGTCCAGGATAGGATGCCAAGAATTGTCTTTTCTGGGTACCAGGAAAAGTCTCAAATGGAAACCTTGTCCCTTTTCCTCTTCTGGGACCATCTGAATAGCTCCCATGCTTAAGTGGGAGAGTACTTGATTTTGGGCCTCTGCCCGCTGATTTGGGGGTAGATCTGGCCACCAGATTGGTGTTGGTAATGTGTGGAAGTGAAATCTGTATCCTTGGGACACGATATTTAAAACCCATTTGTCCCGGGTAATGAGTTCCCAGTTTTTTGCCTGCAGACCAATCCTTCCGCCTAAAGGAGCATTCAGTTGGGAAGTGCTTGGAAGTTTTAAAAACAAGTCATTGAGACAGTTTTCCATGGGGAGGGGGGGTCTTAATACTCCCAGATTTGGATGCGGAAACCCCACACTGCTTAGTCTTGTGCGTCCCCTGGGACTTAAACCTGGGGTTTCTGCTGTGTCTGGGTTTGGATTGAGAAGACCTGGAAGAAGCTGGAAAGGACCAATTCTTAAAGGCCAATGCCTACAAAATATTGGATGCTGAACTTGTAAGAAATCTTTAACAGTTTGCATAGATTTAGCCTGATCTGCCATCTTTTTAAGAACTTCCTCAGCTTTGTTGCCAAACAGGCGGTCCTGATTTAAGGGAGCATCCAACAGTTTAGCTTTAACATGATCAGGCAAAGATTGCTCCTTACGCCAAGCATGCCTTCTGACCACAGACCCAGTAACAGCAGCCCTGCAAGAGGCCTCTAATGAATCAAATCCACATTGCAAATTATGTTTTACAACCTGTTCAGCAGAATGCATTAAATCCTGTAATCATTTTCAGCAAAGTCAGGAATCAACATCATTTTCTGTTTAAGTAATCCAATAACATGTTGTTGATACTTTAACATATGAAACTGACAGCTTAAGGCCCTAATGGCCAAGGTTGCAGAAGTGTAAACTTCTTACCCCATCTATCCAGCGCCCTGGAGTCTCTATCAGAAGGGGTAGGATTTTTAGCAGTAGAAGCCTTAATGCCCTTGGGTCCCTGTGAAATGGTCTCTGGATCCGCAATAGGATTTTTAAAAAGGAACTTGTGTGAATCAGGAACTCTGTAATGTCTGTCAGGTTTTCTGGGAGCAGAAGGCAAAGAATCAGTAGCCAAACTAGATTCCGAAAAGGCATCATCAACAATGTCTAGTACTGGAGGTATAGCTAAAGGTCTATGCTGAGGCAGGAGTAAAAAATCCCTAAGCCTCTTTTTTTGAATCAGAAAAATCCTGGCTTTCCCAGTGGAAATGCTCCCTTAGAGTATGTAAGGCTTCACCAAAGGAAAAATCTTCTGGACGGGAAGCAGAGGGAAGAGTCCTCTGCATCAGAATCCTCATAAGTAGATAAGGGTAAATCCAGATCATCAGAAGAATCAGAATCCTGATCAGAAGGTTCATAAACAACTTCAGTCCTAGGTCTCTTAGAAGGGGGGTGGTTGGCTTCCCCTGATTAGAGTTATAAGATCTTCAGCCATTCTTATCATTTGTTTTTTAGGCATAGAGGCCTGAGCATACAGTCTGGGTGTCGTTTTTTTAGGCATGGTTCCAGGTTTAGGCCTAAATGAAGGAGGTGTCTGTTTAATATTCAAGTCCGTAGACCTGAATACACCCTCAGAAGCCAGTACCTGCACAGCGGCTCTGGACCCATTCAAGGTAGAGACATCCGCAGTTTCCACAGTTGAAGCATCTCATAGCATACTGGACTCCGAATGGGTCTCAGTAGAGGCCTGCGAATCGGAAGTAGTGGGTATCAGGGGCTGCAAAAGCGCCTCACTGAGTACCGGCAAACTGGCGACTGGCTTAGGAGAAGTGTCATTGGCAGCTTTGGACCTAGGCGGCCTGTCTCTGTATTTATCTTTGAATTTTTTTGGAATACTGGCAGTTGGATGGCTAACCGACGACATTTCTGGATAATTGAACAGAGAACCGAAATATTAGAGGCCAAAATATACTGGCGATGGATAGTGCGCTGATTAAATAAGGGACAAAACCGACAGCAAGGTTCGAAGTGGTCAGGGCCTAGGCAAGGAATACAGCAAGAATGAAAATCTTTGTGAGGTATTTGCTTTCCACAAGTAATGCAATTATTAACTTTTACTGACATCGGTAAGGAGCAAGAAAAAGTTTCCCCGATAGGGTACTTAGCTTTAGTTGAAGATTTCGGTTCTGAAACTCAAAAACGAAAATTTCAGGAGTCGGCCGACTGGCACTTGCGAACCACTTCTGCTTCAGGCACCACACGGCAAGAAAGACTGATGTAATGGCGTCAGCTGCATGTTTTATACCCCTGACGAGAGGACATCATGGAAGAAGGGACAGCAACCGACGCAGGACCCAAGACTTTGTTATTCAGGCTGACTGAGGGCAAGCAGATAACCCAAATGTATTGACTGCAACAGTGAAACATGAAGAACATCTGTAACAGATTATGTTATAGTACCAGAAAGTTTAGCTACAAGGGAAGGGGAGGTAGCTGGAACAGGATTTTCTGATCATCTTGCAATATGGCTAGACATAAAGGAAAATGATATATAAAAACAGGCAAAGGAATAAAAGGATAAATTAGAAAGCAGGGAATGGAGGAGGAAAAAAATCAGCAATACAGTTATGGAAACAACATATTACTATACGAACATTTTATAAAAACTGGCCTGTCTAGTGGATTTTTTTTTCTCACATTATATTGCCACTGTAAAAAAAGAGAAAAAAATATAAATACATATAATGCATTGGAAGATTTAGAACATGATATAAAGTATTTTGACAAAAAAAAAATTACATGAAAGAAATAAAGTAAAAATACAGGAATTGTTATACAAGTAAATATTTATTTTTACAAGGAAAATAAGAATTGAGTTACTTAAGCAGATTAGTAAAGGAAGATGGTAGTGTAATGAGAGAAATAAAAAAAAATGTAAGAGGAAAAAAATAAAATTAAGGAAATGGACTGAGTAATGTAATACAATATGTACAAGAAATATTTAAAGGAAAAAAGAAGGTAATGAAAAAGAGAATAAGAGTTGGGAAAGATGATCTCTAAATGAGCTGAAGTATTAGGGCAAGTAAATATAGATTCAGTTGCAGGACCAGAAGGAATAAGGTAGGAAATGTATAACAATTTAAGGGAATGGCAAAAAAAAATATTTCTTAAAAAAATTTCTTAAAGATTTTGAATGAATTGTTAAATGAAGCTTTTATGTATAAAGAATTACGTAGTGGAATACTTAAATTCATATGGAAGACCGACGATAGGAGACAAACTAGAGACCTACAGCTCTAAATAATAAGATCTTTATGAACATACAAAAGTGATTTGAAACTAAAATGGAAAATATTATGGAAGATAATATATACAGTTGAGGGGAGCAGTTGTCAAGAATTACCAATGAAAGAGAAATTGTGGATGACATTATAGAAAAGAACTGAAAATCATGACAGGAGATCTTAATAAAGCATTTGATACAACTGGGCATGAAATCTTATGGGTAATAATGAAAAAATATAAGCGGAAAAGTTAGGAGATTTATAGTCAGTGTACAGTAATAAAGTAAAATACTTGCAAATGGCTGGTTATGCCAAGAGGTACATTGTGTAAGACAGGGATGTCCCAAATGAGTTGTATACTCTTTGTATTAGTTATGAATTTGATAGTATGTGAAATAAATTACAAAATGAAGGAGGAGGGGTATGTAACACCAGAAAGGGTTAAGAATTCCAGTTTTGTGAACATATGCAGATGAAATTATAACAACTACAAAAAAATATTTGGCTGAAAGTAATAAGTTGCAAAATTAGTGTCTAGCGGTGATAGGGATGGCTTTAAATAATGAGAAAACTGAAGGTTTAGGTGATACAGAAAGATGGGGGTATATACTTTAAAATGACATTTCTGTGTTTAGTACATTTGGGAATGAAGATGTAAGTAGAATGCAGTGAGGAAAAAAAACAATTCAAGAAATAAAATAAACCTGTCTTTTCTGGAGAACGTATGAATTATCATTTAGAAAAAGGCTTATTTGATAATTTCAGTACTGATGGGAAAAACAGCATACTTAGCAAGTGTATTTGCATTGCCAGCAGTATCTGAAAAGGAATTATTGCAAATAATGTTTTCATTTATATGTGGTTCTAGACTAAACCCAGTAGAAAGAAGAGTTTTGCACGTAAATAAAGTCGGAGAAGGTTCAAGTTTAATTAACTCAGTGGTATATGCTGATTAATTAAATTTGTATGAAGTGTTACAATGGATAAATGAAAAAAGATGAGAGATTAGTTGCAAAACTATATAAACATAAGTATGATGAATTTTGAGGTATGGTAAAATGGGAGTAAAAGAGAGAGCGCATAAATGAAGACATAAAATGTTACCAATAAAAAATGTTTTTGCAGAAAATAAAAACTGATGGTATAGAAAAAGATAGGAAAGTATGGTATAAGAAAGTAATGATAAAGCATTACTGTAATACACCATGGGAAAATCTAACAGATAAAAAATCAAAACTATAAAAATAAAAAATAAATGGTATAATCAAAATGAAGGTAAAGACTGCGGAGACTGATAATTGATAAATTACAAATAAAAGAAAATATGCCATATAAAAAGAAAAGTGATATAGTATGTTTACACTGACAAGAAGAGACAACTACAGAACAAGTGACGCCCCAAACCCATGCGTAAAAATTGGAAAAAGGGGTTGTGGATGGATGGAAAAGAAGTGGATAAAATAAACATGGCTATGATTAAATGTGGATATAACAAGAACAGAAGTAAAGGATACGTTAGAGATTTATTTTAGGTCATTTTAGGTCATATGGGTTATATGGAATGAAAGAATAAATTAAATTACGTTTAATAGTAAATGGAGTTTAGCAAAAATATTATGTAAAATCAGATGGTAGTTACGGAAAAAGAAATGGGGGGTTAACAGGAGTAAATATTTAGTATGACTGTATAGGAAATTATGAAAATATGTAAACATTTGTATCTTTATATATCTGTACATTTGTAAATATGTCGTAAACAAGTTTGTTTTGCATATAAATAAAGGAACCGTATTTTTTGATGGATGCTGTGGGATCTTTTACATCCACCTGAGCTACAGATGAGGCCTTGGTTTAAGGTTTCCTCTGAAGGTCGATACACTCTAGGTTCAGCAACCTCCTTAATAAGCATTACAGTTGTCAGCAATTGATCTACCTGTTGTGAGAACAGAACCCACAACCTTCTGCAATAAAGGCAGGTGTGCTATCTGCTGTGCCACTGACCCTGATTTCCAGAATTCTTTTGACTGTTAATAGCAACATGAAATAAATGTGAAGTTCAGAAGATGTCTCCTTATCACAGAAGGATAAATCTCTGTTTGCAACAAGATGACCTGGCATATATTCTTTCCCAGAGCAATGAAGAAGCTGGTGGGGAGAGGATGAAAATGAGCAGACACAGTACTGCTGGACTGCCCATTCTGCAGGAAGACAGCTAAGCCCATTACATGACTAACACAGGTGAGTGTTTCAGCAGCAAAATGGATGAAAAGTGCACACCCATTCCAAGCTGCTGTGAAGAGCTCAATAGCCACAATTTGAATTATGCATATACAGTGTGCAGCAGACAACCAGGTTGAACGTTGAGACCATAGTAAGATCAGGCTTCAAAGTTCTCAACTGTACAGTCTTTTGCAGAATGTCCAGATTTTTGCCTCATATTTTTGGTCTTTTCCATATAAAATCTGGGGTTTGCTGGTAAATCACTATGGATTAAAGTCACTAAATAATGACATGCATTTGAGTTTTAGACTTGATATCTTTAAGGAAATGCCACTAAACACAAATCCTGTTTATTCCAGCAACTTTCTAAGTTTATAAGAGCAGTATTTAAAATCTATCCTTATTTTTTTAAGCCTTTGTCCCCCATTATTTTATGCTTTATCCAGACTTCTTGCACTAACAGGTTGAGAGTTATGTCAGGCTTCTGTAAAGACACCAGGGACAAGGTCAGCAAAATAGTCACCCTTCATGGCTGCCTGGATGATGGATCACTGTAGGTTCCCCTAACTGCATCTCATTACGAACAAAAGTTACTTAAGGTAATGAATAGGCTGAAACTCAGTAAAAGAAGCTCACTTAACAGGAAAGGAGGGACAGAATACCCAGTGAAGGGCTTCACCAATTTTATCATATCTAAACCCACAATTACAAATTCATCAGTTCAGAAATGTAAATCATTGTATAAGAAAACCCAGTTATAGAAGGTATACTATAACAGATTCAGCAATATAACTCATTTTCAATAGACATACAAAAAATGAACTTGACAATAACATTGAAGTTTGTGTCATTTAATAACAGAGACAAACATTTTCAAAATTTCACCTTAGTTTTAATTGACTCTGTTACAAACTTCCCATCCCATAAGAAGTCAGTGCTGAGATAGCATTCACAAAATTTCTCACTTTAATTGCTTTCCCACCTCTACCTGCCCTCTCCTGTGCATCATCCATGATGGTAGGTAAAGCTGATGTCAAAGTGGTAGTTGTGAGTTGAGGTTTATTTCCTTACTGAGCTCTAGACTTTAGTCCCACAGTGTGTGTGTTAATAACACACTGGGAGCTATGCAATGTGGCTAAACATTCATGGGGGGGGGGGGTCCTGTTTCTCCAAAGGAATGCCTCCCAAGGTGAAGTCCTACCCACTCCAGTCTCTGTCCTACTTTCCTTCTATACATCTCAAGCCTACATCACAGATGACGCTCATTGAGGCGGTATCCAGGGAAAGATAGAGATTCCTTATAGTCCTTCCTCTGGAAGGAGGCAAGCATCTTTAATCTCTTATTCTGCAGGCCAAGCAGCTTTGCATCATCTGTGTCAGAATTCAATCTCAAGTCTCCCATGGTGCGCAGGACACCTTGCACGTGTGGCAGCAGGTAAGCCCACAAATAATTTCTCACACAAAACTATTGTAGCCAGGCTATGCTGGAGGCTAGCTACAGCTGATCTAGTCCCTGAACCCATATGCAAAATCCAAGAGTATTTTATTAGAACTGAACCGTTAAGACATTGCTCTGTTTGGTAGCAAAGCTGCTCTCAATGCATACAAATCATCAGATGAATGTAGCAAAGTATTTCACTTTTAAAGCTTCTGACCAAGACGAGAAAAGATTTTAAAAACTTAAACTGTTTAATGCATACCTTTTCCAATTCTGCTGGGTGCTGAAGCAGGAACATGTGGTACCTCTCCCTCTAAACTTTGAACCTAAAGTGTAACAATGTAGAATAGAAAAATATGTCAGCTATACATCTGATAGCCCTTCACCTCTAAGAAATATGAAGCAAACAGAAGTAAACACAGAATGCACAGGTAGCAAATATGCAGATATCACAAATTCAAAAATAAGTTATGTATTTACCATAACTTTGGATCCTGATTTTCCATGTCTGTCCACTTCACTGATGGGAAAAGCTGCACCAGGACCCTGGCACAGCAGATCTTAGTCCTGCACATGAAAAATATAAAACTACTAACTTAAGATACAAGCGCTACTCATCACCACAACAGATCTCTATCAGTAGTTTCATATCCTTCACCTGCAAGATGAGGACCAACAGGTACTTATCCAGCCAAGTCTGTTTGCCATGTTGGTGCCCGTTTGCCATGTTGGTGCCTGGTAGCGACTAGTCCCATTAGTGAAGTGAACTGGCAGGATAATGCAAGAAGAGCTTTAGCATCTCTTCAGAGGAGTTATGAGAAAGTAGTATTACCACTAGTATTACTGAACTGGGGAAAAAATTAAAGCTTGGTGATTTAAAATGCAGTCTGTTGCATAAGTTCGACCATGACTTAAAAGCAATTCAGTGACAGTACTAAACAAATGTACAATTGGTTTACAATGCAACAAAGTCAGCAAAGAAACATGGACTAGAAATGTCAGGTAATCATCACTTGATCTACCTTGCCTGACTGCTTCTACACTCCCCTGACCCAATTTGTTGGGATAACTGCCATACATATGTCCCACATGTTCCTCAATTCAGTCACAGTTTTTGATGCAAAAGCCTCTTCATTAAAGCTGTTTTCAATCATCTGTTATCCATCCGGTTAAAAAAAAAAATACTGCACTGTATCTTCAAATAGTGTCAACTCATCCTCATAGTCTTTAGATTAAATGGACATTGCTGAGGTATTTAAATGTTTCTGGCATATTACAACACATTTCATTTTCAAGACTATGCATATTACACTATACTCATCTCTCATTATATGGTATATCCTATCTACAATCCTTAGTGACCGACTATTTCTAGAACCACAAAAACACTCCAAATATGGTCTTACAAACAGTATTAAGAACAGACATGCTCTTACTATATTGGACAACTAATGTAGAAAACTAAAAGGAGAGCTAACCACTGATGAAAGGAAGCTTCGTAGACAACAGGTTAAAACCAAAATCCACACGATTTATTTCCATCCAACAAGAACACAACCGTAAGCGCTTTCGCGTAGTAAAACCTACGCTTCATCAGACAAACCTGGGTTTGTCTGATAAAGCAGGGTTGAATACACCATGAAAGCGCTCACTTAATACACAATAAAATCTATAATTTTATCCTGGATGCTGGTATTTGCAACGCTTGGAAAGAGGTTTATAAGAACCTGTGAACTTTTATACACTTGGAAGCTGTATATTATGCAGTTGTTGGAAGCTAATATAACAGGGCTGTAAGTTTAATTTTGGATGCTGGTATCTGAAAAAAGCTTTGAAAAGGTCCACAGGAAACTGCAAATTTGCATATGTGTGGAAGTTGAATATAACGCTACTATTGGAAGCCACTACAACAGCGTTATAAGCTCTGTTTTTTACTTTGGACATTGGTATGTGTAATTAGCAGGTATTTGAGAACCAGTATTTTGCTGTTTAAGCAAGTAATTGAAGTTTCTTATATGTTTTGAAGTGTGAGGGAAACGCAGTTTGCTGGAATGCTATATAACAGCGTTTTCTATACAGACTTTGTTTCTCCTTCCTATTTTTTGCTAAGGGACTGGTTTATACATACTTTTTCGGGGAACTTCGGATTTCTTGATATACATATATATATATATATATATATATATATAAATATATATATAGATATATATAT